>NW_026138672.1:0-43211 GCF_025592945.1 Manacus candei
CTCGCGGGACCCCCGAAAACGGCCCTCCCGGGCCGCCGGGGCGGGGCCCTGCTGGTGACTCGGGAGGTGACGGGGGGGGCGTCAGAGACCCCCCCGGGACCCCCCCGGAACCCCCCGGAACCCCCCAGGGGCCCCCCCAAAAACGGGACCCCCCAAAACGGGACCCCCTCCCCCGGGCTCGGCTGCCCTGCAGGTACTCGGGGGGGGGGACAGGGGGGGAGTCAGAGACCCCCCCCGGACCACCCCGGACCCCTCAGAGACCCCCAAAATCGGGACCGCCCCAGGGACCCTCCAGGATCCCCAAAAAAGGGACTCCCCCCCCCACCAGGGCTCGGCTGCCCTGCAGGTACTCTGGGGGGGGGGCGGGGGGGGGCGTCAGAGACCCCCCGGGACCCCCCCCGGACCCCTCCAGAGACCCCAAACTGGGACCCCCCCAGGGCCCCCGTGTCCCCCCCCAATGTCCCCCCAATGTCCCCCCAATGTCCCCAATGTCCCCCAATGTCCCCCCAATGTCCCCCCAATGTCCCCCCAATGTCCCCAATGTCCCCCCAATGTCCCCCAATGTCCCCAATGTCCCCAATGTCCCCCCAATGTCCCCCAATGTCCCCAATGTCCCCAATGTGTCCCCAATGTCCCCAATGTCCCCCCAATGTCCCCCCAATGTCCCCAATGTCCCCCCAATGTCCCCCCAATGTCCCCAATGTCCCCCCAATGTCCCCAATGTCCCCAATGTCCCCAATGTCCCAATGTGTCCCCAATGTCCCCCAATGTCCCCCCAATGTCCCCAATGTCCCCCCAATGTCCCCCAATGTCCCCAATGTCCCCCAATGTGTCCCCAATGTCCCCCAATGTCCCCCCAATGTCCCCCAATGTCCCCCAATGTCCCCCCAATGTCCCCCAATGTCCCCCAATGTCCCCCCAATGTCCCCAATGTCCCCACCCAATGTCCCCCAATGTCCCCAATGTCCCCCAATGTCCCCCAATGTCCCCCCAATGTCCCCCAATGTCCCCCAATGTCCCCCCAATGTCCCCGCCAATGTCCCCCAATGTCCCCAATGTCCCCCCCAATGTCCCCCAATGTCCCCCCAATGTCCCCCCAATGTCCCCCCAATGTCCCCCCAATGTCCCCCAATGTCCCCCAATGTCCCCCCAATGTCCCCAATGTCCCCAATGTCCCCCCAATGTCCCCCCCAATCCCCCCCAATGTCCCCCCCCCCGTACCTGGCAGGCTGACCAGTGACACCAGTGGCACGCAGGAGGTGACCCCGCTGGTGTCGGTGGCACAGTCTGCCCACAGCCCCCGGGTCACGGCCACGGCGGGCCACGGCGCTGGCCTGGCCCCCCCCCATCCCCCCACACCCCCCCGGCCACCGCGGCCACTGCCAGGCCCCAGCCGGCCACCCCCGCGGCCACCGCGGCCACCACGGCCCACGCCGGCACCCCCGAGGGCATCGGGGACACGGGGGGCTGGGGGCAACCGGGGGGCACTGGGGGGACTGGTGGTGCTGGGCACTGGTCACTGGTGGTGCTGGGCACTGGTCACTGGTGGTGCTGGTCACTGGTCACTGGTCACTGGGAGCACTGGTGGTGCTGGGCACTGGTGGCTCTGGTGGTACTGGGAGCACTGGTGGGGCTGGTCACTGGTCACTGGTCACTGGTGGTGCTGGTCACTGGTCACTGGGAGCACTGGGAGCACCCGGTCACTGGTGTGCACTGATCACTGGTGGTGCTGGTCACTGGGCACTGGTGGTGCTGGTGGCACTGGTGGCACTGGTGGTGCTGGTCCTGGTCACTGGGAGCACTGGGAGCACTGGTCACTGGTGGCACTGATCACTGGTGGTGCTGGTCACTGGTCACTGTGGCACTGGGAGCACTGGTGGTGCTGGTCACTGGTCACTGGTGGCACTGGTGGCCACTGGTGGTGCTGGTCCCTGGTCACTGGTGGCACTGGAGCACTGGTGGTGCTAGGTCCCTGGTCACTGGTGGCACTGGTGGCACTGGTGGTGCTGGTCACTGGTCACTGGTCCCTTGTGGTGCTGGTGGCACTGGTGTCACCGGTGACTGTCACTGGTGTCACTGGTGTCACTGGTGTCACCGATGTCCCCGGTGCCACTGGTGCTGCTGGTGTCCGTCACTGGTGTCACTGGTGTCACTGGTGCCACTGGTGTCACTGGCACTGGTGTCACCACTGTCCGTCACGAGTGGCACTGGTGCCACTGGTGTCACTGCTGTCACTGGTGTCCGTCACTGGTGTCCCTTGCTGGTGCCACTGGTGCCTGTCACCAGTCACTGTCACTGGTGTCACTGGTGTCACTGGTGTCACTGGTGTCCCTTGTTGGTGTCACTGGTGTCCGCCACTGGTCACTGTCACTGGTGTCTGTCACTGGTGGCACTGGTGGCACTGGTGTCTGTCACCGGTCACTGGTACTGGTGGCACTGGGTGGCACTGGTGTCTGTCACCAGTCACTGGCACTGGTGTCACTGGTTCCACTGGGGTCCCTGCTGTCCCTTGCTGGTGTCACTGGTGTCTGTCACTGTCACTTGGTGTCCGTCACTGGTGTCCCTGGTCACTGTCACTGGTTCCACTGGTGTCACTGGTGTCCCTCGCTGGTGTCACTGGTGTCCCTCGCTGGTGTCCCTGGTGTCCCCTGGTGGCACTGGTGGCACTGATGTCCTTGCTGGTGTCACTGGTGTCCCTCACTGGTGTCCCTGGTTCTGCTGGTGTCACTGGTGTCCCTGGTGTCACTGGTGTCCCTCGCTGGTGTCACTGGTGTCACTGGTGTCACTGGTGTCCCTCGCTGGTGTCACTGGTGTCACTGGGTGTCACTGGTGTCCGTCAGGAGTGTCACTGGTGTCACTGGTGTCCCCTCGCTGGGGTCTCTGGTGTCTGTCACTGGTGTCACTGGTGTCCCTTGCTGGTGCCACTGGTGTCCATCACCAGTCACTGGCACTGGTTCCACTGGTGTCACTGGTGCCACTGGTGTCACTGGTGTCCCTCGTCCCGTCCCGCACTCTCTCCGGTGTCACTGGTGTCCGTCACTGGTGTCACTGGTCCCTGTCCCAGTCCATCCCAGTCCCGTCCCCAGCCCAGCGGGTGTGTCCCCGGTGGGGGAGGGGCCGGGGGGGGGTCAGTTTGGGGGGTGCCCCCCCCCGCCCCTCCCCCCCCTCAGGAAGGAACCAGGTGTCCGGGCGCGCCCCCTCCCCCCTTCCTGCCCCCCCCGCCCCTCCCCCCCCAGGGGGGGACCCAAGGGGTCCCTCCGCCCCTCCCCCACCCCCGGACACCTTCCTGTTGACGCAAATTGGGGGGAGGGGGAGGGGCGAAGGGGGGGGAGGGACCCCCAAAAACGGCGGGGGGGGGAGGGGGACACTTGGGGGGCTCGGGGGACACTTGGGGGGGCTGAGGGGACACTGGGGGGCTGGGGAGACATTTGGGGGGCTGAGGGGAAACTTGGGGGGCTGAGGGGACACTTGGGGGGCTCGAAGGACACTTGGGGGGCTGGGGGGACACTTGGGGGGGCTTTGGGGACACTTGAGGGGCTGAGGGGGACATTGGGGGGCTGAGGAGAAGCTTGGGGGGCTGAGGGGACACTTGGGGGGCTGAGGGGACAGTGGGGGGCTCGGGGGACACTTGGGGGGCTGAGGGGACATTGGGGGGCTCGGGGGACACTTGGGGGGCTGAGGGGACATTGAGGGGGGCTCGGGGGACACTTTGGGGGGCTCGGGGAACACTTGGGGGGCTGAGGGGACACTTGGGGGCCTGAGGGGGACACTTGGGGGGCTCGGGGGGACACTTGGGGGGCTGAGGGGACATTGGGGGGCTGAGGGGACACTTGGGGGGCTCGGGGGGACACTTGGGGGGCTGAGGGGACATTGGGGGGCTCGGGGGACACTTGGGGGGGCTGAGGGAACACTTGGGGGCCTGAGGGGACATTGGGGGGCTCGGGGGACACTTGGGGGGCTGGGGGGACACTTGGGGGGCTCTGGGGACACTTGAGGGGCTGAGGGGACATTGGGGGGCTGAGGGAACACTTGGGGGGCTCGGGGGACATTGGGGGGGCTCAAGGGACACTTGGGGGGCTGAGGGGACATTGGGGGGCTGAGGGGACATTGGGGGGCTCGGGGGACACTTGGGGGGCTGAGGGGATATTGGGGGGCTCGGGGGACACTTGGGGGGCTGAGGGGGACACTTGGGGGGCTGAGGGTACATTGGGGGGCTGAGGGGACACTTGGGGGGCTCGGGGGACACTTGGGGGGCTGAGGGGACACTTGGGGGGGCTGAGGGGACACTTGGGGGGCTAGGGGGGACACTTGGGGGGCTGAGGGGACATTGGGGGGCTGAGGGGACATTGGGGGGCTCGGGGGACACTTGGTGGGGCTGAGGGGACATTGGGGGGCTGAGGGGACACTTGGGGGGCTCGGGGGACATTGGGGGGCTCGGGGGACACTTGGGGGGCTCGGAGGACACTTGGGGGGCTGAGGGGAGACTTGGGGGGCTGAGGGGAGACTTGGGGGGCTGAGGGGACTATGGGGGGCTCAGTTGGGGGTCTCTCCCCTTTCCCTCCCCCCACAGGTCTCTCCCCCCCCCGGTGGGGGGACGGGGGGCAGGAAAGGTGGGGGGGGGAGGGGCCGTTCCGGACCCCCGGACCCCTCCCCCCCAATGGCTGTGGGGGGATGGGCGCCCCTCCCCCCTCAGGCTCCTCCCCCCTCAGGCCCCGCGCCCCTCGGTGACGTCACGCGGAGCCGATCGAGGTTTATTTACAGCGGGGGGGGAGGGAGGGGCCGGGGGGGGGAGGGGACTCGGGGGTGGGGGAGGGGCGGGGGGGACACGCGGGAGTCCCCCAAGGCACTGGGGGGAGGGGCGGCGCCCGTGACGTCACAGTGGCGTCACAGCCTGTGCCAGGGGCACCGCCGGGGCGATCGTGACGTCACCCGTCGCGATGACGTCATCGCTCGCGCCCGTGACGTCACCGTGCCGATTCCTCTCGCCTGACGTCACGCGTGGGGGTGTGTCTTTTTCCTCGTGACGTCATCGCTCTGGCCCCCTCCCCCCCGGGGGGTCGAGGAGGGGGTGGGGGGGATGTGGGGGGGGGTGTGGGGGGAGGGGTCAGTGCCGGGCGCGCGCGATGGCCACGCCCAGGAGCCCGGCCACGCCCACGACCCACGCCCCCCACGATGGCGGCGCCCAGGAGACCCTCTGGGGGGACACGGGGGGGGGGGGGGGACACGGTCAGGGGGGGGGTCGGGACCACCGGGGGGGGCCACAGAGCCTCTGACCCCTGTGACCCCCCCAGTGACCCCCCAATGTCCCCCCAATGTCCCCCCAATGTCCCCCCAATGTCCCCCCCAATGTCCCCCCAATGTCCCCAATGTCCCCCCAATGTCCCCCAATGTCCCCAGTGACCCCCCCAATGTCCCCCCAATGTCCCCCCAATGTCCCCAATGTCCCCCAATGTCCCCAATGTCCCCCCCAATGTCCCCCCCAATGTCCCCCCCAATGTCCCCAATGTCCCCCAATGTCCCCAATGTCCCCAGTGACCCCCCCAATGTCCCCCCAATGTCCCCCAATGTCCCCAATGTCCCCCAATGTCCCCCCAATGTCCCCCAATGTCCCCCAATGTCCCCCCAATGTCCCCCCAATGTCCCCCAATGTCCCCCAATTGTCCGCCCAATCCCCCCAATCCCCCCCAATCCCCCCCAGTGTCCCCCCCAATCCCCCCCAATGTCCCCAATGTCCCCCCCAATGTCCCCCAATGTCCCCAATGTCCCCAATGTCCCCCCAATGTCCCCCAATGTCCCCAATGTCCCCAGTGACCCCCCAATGTCCCCCCCAATGTCCCCAATGTCCCCAGTGACCCCCCAATGTCCCCCCAATGTCCCCAATGTCCCCCCAATGTCCCCCCAATGTCCCCAATGTCCCCCCCAATGTCCCCCCAATGTCCCCAATGTCCCCCCAATCCCCCCCAATGTCCCCCCAATCCCCCCAATGTCCCCCCAATGTCCCCCCAATGTCCCCCCCCCCTCACCCCGTCTCAGGCGGCTCCGGACGCGGCTCCGCAGTCGCAGCACTTGGGAGTTTTGGGGCTCCAGGGCCAGGAGCCGCTCCAGGTGGGACAGGGAGCGCTCGTACTCCTGCCAGGGGGACAACACTGTCACCTCTGGGGCACCTCTGGGTCACCTCTGTCACCTGTGTGTCACCTGGGTCACCTCTATGTCACCTGTGTCACCTGTGTCACCCCCTGTCCCCTCCCCGCTCCAGGTGGGACAGGGAGCGCTCGTTACTCCTGCCATGGGGGACAACTGGGGCACCTCTGGGGCACCTCTGGGGCACCTGTGTGACCTCTGTGTCACCTCTGGGTCACCTGTGTCACCTGTGTCAGCTCTGGGTCACCTGTGTGTCACCTGTGTCACCCCCTGTCCCACCTGTGTCACCTCTGTGTCGCCTGTGTCACCTCTGTGTCACCTCAGTGTCACCTGTGTCACCTGTGTCCCCTGTGGGTCCCCCTGTCCCCCCTGTGTCACCTGGGTCACCTTTGTGTCACCTGTGTCACCTCTTGGTCATCTCTGTCTCACCTGGGTCACCTGTGTCACCCCTGTCCCCCCTGTGTCACCTCTGTGTCACCTCATTGTCACCTGTGTCACCTCTGGGTCATCTGTGTGTCACCTGTGTCACCTCTTGGTCACCTCTGTCTCACCTATGTCACCTCTATGTCACCTGTGTCACCTGTGTGTCACCTGGGTCACCTCTGGGTCACCTGTATGTCACCTGGCTCACCTGTGTCACCTCAATGTCCCCTCTGTCACCCCCTGTCCCCCCTGTGTCACCTGTGTCACCTCTGGGTCACCTCTGTCTCACCTGTGTCACCTCTATGTCACCTGTGTCCCCTGTGTCACCCCCTGTCCCCCCTGTGTCACCTGTGTCACCTCTTGGTGACCTCTGTGTCACCTGTGTCACCCCCTGTCCCCCCCTGGGTCACCTGTGTCACCTCTGGGTCACCTGTGTCACCTCTGGGTCACCTCTGGGTCATCTGTGTCACCTCTGGGTCACCTGTGTGTCACCTGGGTCACCTTTGTGTCACCTGTGCCACCTCTTGGTGACCTCTGTCTCACCTGTGTCACCTCAATGTCACCTGTGGGTCACCTGTGGGTCACCTGTGTCACCTCAATGTCACCTGTGGGTCACCTGTGTCACCTCAATGTCACCTGTGTCCCCCCCTGTCCCCCCTGTGTCACCTGTGGGTCACCTGTGTCACCTGTGGGTCACCTGTGTCACCTGTGTCCCCCCCCGTCGCTGCGTGCCCACCTTGAGCCGGTAGTTGCCCAGGGCCAGGTAGAAGACGATGTCCCTCTGCTCCTCCGGGGGGGCCTCGGGCAGCAGCTCTGGGGGGAGGGACATCAACCCCCCGAGACCCCACAGAGACCCCCAAAACCCCCCCAGAGACCTCTCAGAGACCCCCCAGAGACCCTCAGAGACCCCAAAACCCACCAGAGACCCCCTGAGGACCCCACAGAGACCCCCAAAACCCACCAGAGACCCCCTGAGACCCCACAGAGACCCCAAACACTCCCCTGAGACGCCACAGAGACCCCACAGAGACCCCAAAAACTCCCCTGAGACCCCACAGAGACCCCAAAACCCACCAGAGACCCCACAGAGACCCCACAGAGACCCCAAAACCCACCAGAGACCCCCCCTGAGACCCCAAAACCCCCCCCGAGCCCCCAAAAATGCCCTGAGATCCCCAAAGACCCCCCGAGACCCCACAGAGACCCCAAAACTCCCCTGAGATCCCCCAGAGACCCCCCCGAGACCCCAAACACTCCCCTGAGACCCCAAAACCCACCAGAGACACCCCGAGACCCCCCGAGACCCCAAAAACCCCCCAGAGACCCCCAAAAACTCCCCTGAGATCCCCAAAGACCCCAAAGCTCCCCCGAGAAACCCCCGAGACCCCAAAACCCCCCCCAGAGACTCCAAAACCCCCCCAGAGACTCCAAAAATTCCCCTGAGAGCCCCAAAACCCCTCCGAGACCCGCCCATCCCATTGACCCCACCCACCCCACTGACCACACCCATCCCATTGACCCCACCTACCCCCCTGACCCCACCCATCCTATTGACCACACCTCCCACCCCCCTGACCCCACCCACCCCATTGACCACACCCATTCCGATGACCACACCCACCTCATTGACCACACCCACCCCATCTATCCCACCCCCCACTGACCACACCCACCCCACTGACCACACCCACCTCATTGACCACACCCACCCCACTGACCACACCCATCCCATCTACCCCACCCATCTCAATGACCACACCCACCTTATTGACCACACCCACCCCACTGACCCACACCCACCCCATCGACCACACCCACCCCATTGACCACACCCACCCCATTGACCACACCCACCCCACTGACCACACCCCACCCCATTCACCCCACCCACCCCATCGACCACAACCCACACCTACCCCATTGACCACACCCACCCCATTGACCACACCCATCCCCTTGACCACTACCCATCCCATCCTCTTGACCCACTCATCCCACTGACCACACCCACCCACTGACCACACCCACCCCACTGACCACACCCACCCACTGACCACACCCACCCCATCAACCCCACCCACCCCACTGACCACACCCACCCCACTGACCACACCCACCCCTCTCGTCCCCACCCCCCATTGACCACACCCACCCCACTGACCACACCCACCCATTGACCACACCCACCCCATTGACCACACCCACCCCATTGACCACACCCACCCCACTGACCACACCCACCACATTGACCACACCCACCCCATCAACCCCACCCACCCCATCTATCCCACCCACCCCCATCAACCACACCCCCCTGGCCCCGCCCACCCCCTGGCCCCGCCCACCCCCCTGGCCCCGCCCCTCACCGCCGAGCAGGGCGACCCCGCGGGCCACGTGTCCGTGCTGCCCGTAGGGGCTGCGCACGAGCCCCCACCCGTACTCGAACCGGCTCTGCCGCGACACCGCGCCCCGCTGGCACTGCTCGGCGTACCGGCGCTCCAGGGCCTGGGGGGACATTGGGGACATTGGGGACATTGGGGGGACATTGGGGGGACATTGGGGACATTGGGGGGACATTGGGGACATTGGGGACATTGGGGACATTGGGGGGACATTGGGGGACATTGGGGGGACATTGGGGGACATTGGGGGGACATTGGGGGGACATTGGGGGAGAACATTGGGGGATATTGGGGGACATTGGGGGGGACATTGGGGGGTCATTGGGGACATTGGGGACATTGGGGACATTGGGGACACATTGGGGGGACATTGGGGGACATTGGGGGACATTGGGGGACATTGGGGACACATTGGGGGGACATTGGGGGGACATTGGGGACATTGGGGACATTGGGGACATTGGGGGACACATTGGGGGACATTGGGGGGGACATTGGGGGACATTGGGGGGGGGATTGGGGGGGGACATTGGGGGACATGGGGGACATTGGGGGGGACATTGGGGGACATTGGGGGGACATTGGGGGACATTGGGGGGACATTGGGGGACATTGGGGGGACATTGGGGACATTGGGGACATTGGGGGACACTGGGGGGACATTGGGGGACATTGGGGACATTGGGGACATTGGGGGGACATTGGGGGGACATTGGGGACATTGGGGGACATTGGGGACATTGGGGGGACATTGGGGGGACATTGGGGGGACATTGGGGGACATTGGGGGGACATTGGGGGGACATTGGGGGGACATTGGGGGACATTGGGGACATTGGGGACATTGGGGGGACATTGGGGACATTGGGGGGACATTGGGGGGGACATTGAGGACATTGGGGGGACATTGGGGACATTGGGGACATTGGGGGACATTGGGGACATTGGGGGGACATTGGGGGGACATTGGGGGGACATTGGGGGACATTGGGGGACATTGGGGACATTGGGGACATTGGGGACATTGGGGGGACATTGGGGACATTGGGGGACATTGGGGGACATTGGGGACATTGGGGGGACATTGGGGGGACATTGGGGGGACATTGGGGACATTGGGGGACATTGGGGACATTGGGGACATTGGGGACATTGGGGGGACATTGGGGGGACATTGGGGGGACATTGGGGGACATTGGGGACATTGGGGACATTGGGGGACATTGGGGACATTGGGGGGACATTGGGGACATTGGGGGACATTGGGGGACATTGGGGACATTGGGGGGACATTGGGGGGACATTGGGGGGGACATTGGGGACATTGGGGGACATTGGGGACATTTGGGGACATTGGGGACATTGGGGGGACATTGGGGGGACATTGGGGGGACATTGGGGGACATTGGGGACATTGGGGACATTGGGGGACATTGGGGGACATTGGGGGGACATTGGGGGGACATTGGGGGACATTGGGGGGACATTGGGGACATTGGGGGACATTGGGGACATTGGGGACATTGGGGGGGACATTGGGGGGGACACGGGGGGGACACGGGGGGGCAGGGGGGGTTGGGGGGCAGGGGGGGGGTCTGGGGGCAGTGGGGGGCACACTGGCAATGGGGGGGGTCCCGGAACAGGGGCAGTGGGGTGGACAGACTGGGGGGTCACTGGATGGGCACTGGGAGCACTGGGGGGGCACTGGAAGGTGACTGGGAAGACAGTGGGGGGTTACTGGGAGGATACTGGGAGCACTGGGGGATACTGGGAAGGCACTGGGAAGACACTGGAAGGTTACTGGGAGGGGATGGGGGAGCACTGGGGGATACTGGGAGGGCACTGGGAGCACTGGGGGATACTGGGAGGGCACTGGGAGCACTGGGGGATACTGGGAGGGCACTGGAAGGTTACTGGGAGGATACTGGGAGCACTGGGGGATACTGGGAGGGCACTGGGAGCAGTGGGGGGGGCATTGGGAGGGCACTGGGAGCAGTGGGGGGGGCACTGGGAGGGCACTGGGAAGACACTGGAAGGTTACTGGGAAGACACTGGGAGCACTGGGGGATACTGGGGAGCTAATGAGGGGTTACTGGGAGGATACTGGGAGAGTACTGGCAAGACACTGGGAAGTTACTGGAAGGGGATTGGAAGCACTGGGGGATACTGGGAGGGCACTGGGAGCACTGGGAGGATATTGGGGACCTACTGGGGGGTTACTGGGAGGGCACTGGGAGCATTGGGGGGGCACTGGGACGGCACTGAGAAGACACTGGGGGGGCACTGGGGGATACTGGGAGGGCATTGGGAGCACTGGGGGATACTGGGAGAGTACTGGGAGAGTACTGGGAAGACACTGGGAGCACTGGGAGGTGACTGGGAGGGGCACTGGGAGCACTGGGGGACACTGGAAAGATACTGGGGAGCTACCAGGGGCTTACTGGGAGGGTACTGGGAGCACTGGGAGATACTGGGAGGGCACTGGGAAGACACTGGGAGGTAACTGGAAGGGGCTGCGGTGTACTGGGGGATACTGGGAGGGCACTGGGAGCACTGGGAGGATACTGGGGAGCTACTGGGGGGTTACTGGGAGGGCACTGGGAGGACTGGGGGGGCACGGGGGGCGTGGCCATTTCGCCATGTGGGCGTGGCTTCCGCACAAGTGGGCGGTGGCCACACCCAGCTATCCAGATGGGGGCGTGGTTTCATCACAATTGGGGGCGTGGAAAGGACGGCTGGGGCGTGGCCTGGGGGCGTGTCCACGCCCACCTCACCCTGAAGGGGGTCCCGGGCCCAAAGGGGGGCGTGTCATCCCGGGGAGGGGCGTGGCCTCCCCATGAGGTGGGTGTCAGAGGGGTCACGGGGGGATGGGAGGGACTGGGAGCACTGGAAGCACTGGGGAGGATACTGGGGAGCTACTGGGGGGTTACTGGAGGGGCACTGGGAGCACTGGGGGGCGTGGCTTTTCCAATTGGGGGCGTGGCTTCCCCATAAAGTGGGCGGGGCCACACCGGGGGAGGTCCCCGGATGGGGCGTGGCCAACGCGAGGGGCGTGACCCGCGCTGTGACCACGCCCACCGCCCGAAAGGGGGGTCCCGGGCCGGGCCCGAAGGGGGCGTGGCCGGGAGGGGGGTCGCGGCTGGTTTTGGGTGGGGGGGTGTCCGGGGGTGGGCGTGGCCCCCCGAGGGGGGCGTGTCCTCTCCGGGGGAGGGGCGTGGCCTCACCATCAGATCCTCGACCGCCACCACATCGTCGAACTCGGGGTCCATCGCGCCCGGAAGTGACGCCGGAAGTGACGCACGCCGATCCCGCCCCCTCCCGCCGCCAATTGGCCGCCGCCCCCGCGGGGCGCGCCGCCATTGGCCCGGAGGCGCGCGGGGCGCGCCCCGATTGGTCGCCGCCCGCTGTCAGTCACTCCCCTCAGCGGGCCGGGCGCCGCCATGGCCGCCGTGTACCGGGTGCGGGTCCGCACCGGCACCGCTCCCGCCGCCGGCACCGGCGACGCCATCGCCCTCACCCTCGTGGGCACCCGCGGCAGCAGCCCCAGGACACCCCTGGACCGATGGGGGCCCGACTTCGGCTGCGGGGCGGTGAGAGAGGGCCGGGGGGCCAGGGGGATGGGGGGCACGGGGAGGCCTCGTCAGCCCTAAGAGGGTCTGGGGGGTCCTGGAGGGGGTCTGAGGGGTTTGAGGGGGTTTAGGGGGGTCTGGGGGGTCCTGGAGGGGGTCTAGGAGGGTTTGAGGGGGGTCTGGGGGGTCCTGGAGGGGGTCTGAGGGGGTTTGAGGGGGGTTTAGGGGGGTCTAAGGGAGTCCTGGAGGGGGTCTGGGAGGGTTTGAGGGGGTTCTGGGGGTTTCTGGGGGGTCCTGGATGGGGTCTGGGAGGGTTTGAGGGGGGTCTGGAGGTTCCTGGGGGGGTCCTGGAGGATGTCTGAGGGGGTTTGAGGGGGGTTTAGGGGGGTCTAAGGGGGTCCTGGAGGGGGTCTGAGAGGGTTTGAGGGGGTTCTGGAGGTTCCTGGGGGGTCCTGGAGGGGGTCTGGGGAGGTCTGGGGGGGTCTGGGAGGGTTTGGGGGGGTTGAGAGGGATCTGGGGGGGTCCTGGAGGGGCCTGGTCATCCCTAAGGGGGGGGCTGGAGGGTTCTGAGGGGGGTTTGGGGATTCCTGGGAGGTCCTGGGGGGGGTTGAGGAGCGTCTGGGGGGTCCTGGAGGGGTTTGAGGGGGATCTGGAGGGGGTTTAAGGGGGGTCTGGGGGGTCCTGGAGGGATTTGAGGGGGTCTGGGGGGGGGTTAAGGAGGGTCTGGGGGGCCCTGGGGGGATCTGGGGGGTCCTGGAGGGGTTTAAGGGGGGTCTGGAGGGTCCTGGAGGGGTCTGGAGGGTCCTGGAGGGGTCTGGGGGGTCCTGGAGGTGTTTGAGGGGGTCTGGGGGGGATTTAAGGAGGGTCTGGAGGGTCCTGGAGGGGTCTGGGGGGTCCTGGAGGTGTTTGAGGGGGTTCCTGGGGGGGTCCTGGTCACCCTTGTGGGGGGCTGGGGACATCTCTGTCCTTTCTGGGGGGGGTCTTGGTGGCACTTGGGTCCCTTTGGTGGCACCTCTGTCCCTTTTGGGGGGGTTGGTGGCACCTCTGTCCCTTCTGGGGGCACCTTTGTCCTTTTTGGGGACACCTGAGTCCCTTTTGGGGGGGTCTTGATGACATCTGGGTCCCTTTTAGTGACACCTGTGTCCCTTTGGGGACACCTGGGTCCCTTCTGGTGGCACCTGGGTCCCTTTTGGTGACACCTGGGTCCCTTTTGGTGACACCTGGGTCCCTTTTAATGACACCTCTGTCCATTTTGGTGGCACTTGTGTCCCTTTTGGTGGCCCCTGTGTCCCTTTTGGGGACACCTGTGTCCCTTTGGTGGCACCTGTGTCCCTTTTGGGGACACCTGGGTCCCTTTTAGTGGCACCTGAGTCCCTTTTAGTGGCACTTGTGTCCCTTTTAAGGGGGTTGGTGGCACCTGTGTCCCTTTTGGTGACACCTGGGTCCCTTTTAATGACACCTGAGTCCCTTTTAGTGGCACCTCTGTCCCTTTGGGTGACACCTGAGTCCCTTTTATTGGCACCTGGGTCCCTTTTAGTGACACCTGAGTCCCTTTTGGGGGGGGTCTTGGTGACATCTGGGTCCCTTTTAGTGACACCTGGGTCCCTTTTAGTGGCACCTCTGTCCCTTTTAATGACACCTCTGTCCCTTTTGGTGGCCCCTGTGTCCCTTTGGTGGCACCTGTGTCCCTTTGGTGGCCCCTGTGTCCCTTTTGGTGGCCCGGGGGTGCCATGAGGGTGACACCCAGGGCGGGGCCGGGCCGGGTGACCCCGGGGGTGGCCTTGGGGACACGGGGACGGTGTCGCCATCCCCGGCAGGGCGGGGACAGGGGTGGGGACACGGGGTGGGGACACTGGGGACAGGGAGGGTGGCACAGCAGTGGGGACATTGGGGACAGGGAGGGTGGCACAGCAATGGGGACATTGGGGACAGAGGTGGGGACACAGCAATGGGGACATTGGGGACAGAGGTGGGGACACAGCAATGGGGACATTGGGGACAGGGAGGGTGGCACGGGGGTGGTGACACAGCAGTGGTGACGCTGGGGACATGGGGACACAGGGGTGGGGACATTGGGGGCAGGGTGGGGACACAGGGGTGGTGACATTGGGGACAGGGAGGGTGACACAGCAGTGGGGACATTGGGGACAGGGATGGGGACAGGGGTAGTGACACCAGGATGGTGACGTTGGGGACAGGGGTGGGGACACAGGGATGGGGACACTGGGGTGGTGACACAGCAGTGGGGACATTGGAGACAGGGATGGGGACAAGTGGTGGTGACATTGGGGACACTGGGGTGGTGACACAGGTAGTGACACAGCAGTGGTGACAGTGGTGGCAAGGATGGTGACACTGGGATGGTGACACAGCAGTGGTGACACTGGGGACAGGGGTGGGGACACAGCAGTGGTGACATTGGGGACAGGGGCAGGGACAAGTGGTGGTGACATTGGGGACAGGGGTGGTGACACAGCAATGGGGACATTGGGGATGGGGTGGGGACACCAGGGTGGGGACATTGGGGCAGGGAGGGTGACACAGGGATGGTGACATTGGGGACACTGGGGTGGTGACACAGCAGTGGTGACGTTGGGGACGAGGTGGGGACGTGGGGGTGGTGACATTGGGGACACTGGGGTGGTGACACTGGGCTGGTGACATTGGGGATAAGGAGGGTGACACAGCAATGGGGACATTGGGGACGGGGTGGGGACATGGGGATGGTGACATCGGGGACAGGGGTGGTGACACAGCAATGGGGACGTTGGGGTGGGGACATTGGGGTGGTGACATTGGGGACAGGGAGGGTGACACAGGAGTGGTGACACCATGATGTGACACTAGTGAGAGGGATGGGGACACAGGGACAGGGGTGGGGACACAGGGACGTGACAGTGGTGACAGGGGTGGGGACACAGGGACAGGGATGGGGACACAGGGACAGGGATGGAGGGACAGGGGTGGTGACACGGGGATGTGACAGAGGTGACAGGGATGGGGACATCAGGGTTGTGACACTGTGATGTGACAGTGGTGACAGGGGTGGTGACACAGGGAGGTGATAGAGGTGACAGGGATGGGGACACAGGGATGGGGACACGGAGATGTGGCAGTGGTGACAGGGGTGGGGACACGGGGACAGGGGTGGTGACATTGGGATGGGGACACGGAGATGTGGCAGTGGTGACAGGGGTGGGGATATCAGGGTTGTGACAGTGGTGACAGGGGTGGTGACACAGCAATGGTGACACAGGGATGTGACACTGGTGACAGGGATGGGGACATCGGGGTTGTGGCACCGTGATGTGACAGTGGTGACAGGGGTGGGGGACATTGGGATGTGACAGTGGTGACAGGGATGGGGACACGGGGACAGGGATGGTGACACAGGGATGGGGACACCGGGGTGATGACACAGGTGACAGGGGTGGTGACACAGGGAGGTGACACGGGGGTGTGGCAGAGGTGACACGGTGCCGTTGTTCCCCAGCGGGTGCTGGTGACGGTGACCCAGCGACGGTGACCCGGGGATGGTGACAGAGGTGGTGGTGGCACAGCAAGGTGGGGGCAGCGGTGGCCTGGTGACGGTGACAGCGCTGGCCTGGTGACGGTGACAGCGGTGGCCTGGTGACGGTGACAACGGTGACCTGGTGATGCTGACACAGCCATGGTGACGATGGTGACGCAGCGATGGTGACAACGGTGACACGGTGACGGTGACAACGGTGGCGGTGACAACGGTGGCCTGGTGATGGTGACACAGCCACGGTGACAAGAGTGGCCCGGTGATGGTGACACAGTGATGGTGACAATGGTGACCTGGCGATGGTGACACAGCCATGGTGACACAGCCTTGGTGACAATGGTGACACACTGATGGTGACAACGGTGGCCTGGTGATGGTGACAGCGGTGGCAGTGGCAGCAGTGGCCTGGTGATGGTGACACAGCCATGGTGACAACAGTGACACAGCGATGGTGACAACGGTGACACGGTGATGGTGACAATGGTGGCACAGCCTTGGTGACAATGGTGACACAGTGATGGTGACAACGGTGACACAGCCTTGGTGACACAGCCTTGGTGACAATGGTGACACAGTGATGGTGACAATGGTGACACAGCCACGGTGACAATGGTGGCCTGGTGACGGTGACACAGCCTTGGTGACAATGGTGGCACAGTGATGGTGACAAGAGTGGCCTGGTGACGGTGACGATGGTGGCACAGCCATGGTGACAACAGTGACACAGCCATGGTGACAGCCACGGTGACAACGGTGGCCTGGTGATGGTGACACACCCGCAGTGACTATGGTGACACAGTGATGGTGACAGTGGTGGCCTGGTGATGGTGACACAGTGATGGTGACTATGGTGACACAGCCATGGTGACAGTGGTGGCCTGGTGATGGTGACACAGTGATGGTGACGATGGTGACACAGCCACGGTGACAACGGTGACACAGCCATGGTGACAATGGTGGCCTGGTGATGGTGACACAGTGATGGTGACAAGAGTGGCCCGGTGATGGTGACACAGCCATGGTGACAACGGTGACACAGGGATGGTGACAATGGTGGCCTGGTGATGGTGACACAACCACGGTGACAATGGTGACACAGTGATGGTGACACAACCTTGGTGACAAGTGTGGCCCACTGATGGTGACACAGTGATGGTGAGAAGAGTGTCCTGGTGACGGTGACAACAGTGACACAGTGATGGTGACAACAGTGGCCTGGTGACGGTGACACAGCCTCGGTGACAATGGTGGCAGTGATGGTGACAACAGTGACACAGCAATGGTGACACAGCCTTGGTGGCAGTGGTGACACAGCAACGGTGACAACGGTGACACGGTGATGGTGACACAGCCTTGATGACAGCAGTGACGCAATGATGGTGACACAGCCGTGGTGACACAGTGATGGTGACAAGAGTGGCTTGGTGATGGTGACACAGCCTTGGTGACAACGGTGACACAGCCATGGTGACAGTGGTGGCCTGGTGATGGTGACACAGCCTTGATGACAGCAGTGACACAGTGATGGTGACAAGAGTGGCCTGGTGGTGGTAACAGTGGTGGCACAGCCATGGTGACAGCGGTGGCCTGGTGATGGTGATGACACAGCCGTGGTGACAGTGGTGACACGGTGATGGTGACAGTGATGGCAGCGAAGGTGGCAGTGCCGAGGGTGAGCTGGTGATGGTGACAGTGACGGTGACACTGACCCAGCACCTGCTGTGGGGACAATGACACAGTGCCCTCAGTGTGCTCCTGATGTCCCCAATGTCCCCCCAATGTCCCCCCAATGTCCCCCCAATGTCCCCCAATCCCCCCAATGTCCCCCCAATGTCCCCCCAATGTCCCCCCAATGTCCCCAATGTCCCCCCAATGTCCCCCCAATGTCCCCCAATGTCCCCAATGTCCCCCCAATGTCCCCCCAATGTCCCCAATGTCCCCAATGTCCCCAATGTCCCCAATGTCCCCAATGTCCCCCAATGTCCCCCCAATGTCCCCAATGTCCCCAATGTCCCCAATGTCCCCCAATGCCCCCCCAATGTCCCCCCAATGTCCCCAATGTCCCCAATGTCCCCCAATGCCCCCCCAATGTCCCCAATGTCCCCAATGTCCCCCCAATGTCCCCAATGTCCCCCCAATGTCCCCAATGTCCCCCCAGGTGACAGATTACCTGCTGGAGGTGCCCCGCCCCCTGGGCCGGCTGTTGGTGGCCCGGGTGCACAAGTGTCCCCGCCGGGGGGTCCCCGACACCTCCTGGTTCCTGGAGACCCTCGTGGTGTGGGGGGGGAGGGACCCCCTCGGGGACCCCCCCAGGGACCCCCTGGATGAAGAGGAGGAGGAGGAGGAGGAGGAGGAAGGGGACGGTGACAGCGGGGACGAGGAGGAGGAAGAGGAGGAGGAGGAGGAGGAGGAGGAGGAGGAGGAGGAGGAGGAGGAGGAGGAAGGGGACAGTGAGGAGGAGGAGGAGGAGCCTGAGCAGGAGGAGGAGGAACCTGAGGAAGAGGAGGAGGAGGAGGAGGAGGAAGAGGAGGAGGAGCCCGAGGATGCCGCAGGTGAGGGCCCTGGCACCGCAGGGGACGGCTGTGACGTCACCCGTGACGTCATCACCACTGCAGGTGACACGGCTGACATCGCAGGTGACACCAGTGACATCGCAGGTGACACCAGTGACATCACAGGTGATGTCATCACCCCTGCAGGTGACGTCACCGACACCACAGGTGACACCAGTGACGTCACAGGTGATGTCATCACCTCTGCAGGTGACACGGCTGACATCGCAGGTGACACCAGTGACGTCACAGGTGACATTAATGACACCATAGGTGACACCAGTGACATCACAGGTGATGTCATCACCCCTGCAGGTGATGTCACCAACACCACAGGTGACACCAATGACATCACAGGTGATGTCATCACCTCTACAGGTGATGTCACCAACACCACAGGTGACACCAATGACATCACAGGTGACACCAATGACACCACAGGTGACACATCTGATGTCACCTGCAGAGGTGATGACGTCACCAACACCACAGGTGACATCACTGACATCACAGGTGGCACCAATGACATCACAGGTGACACCAATGACATCACAGGTGGCACCAATGACATCACGGGTGACATCAATGACATCACAGGTGGCACCAATGACATCACAGGTGACATCACTGACATC
Organism: Manacus candei; assembly: GCF_025592945.1. Classification (NCBI taxonomy): domain Eukaryota; kingdom Metazoa; phylum Chordata; class Aves; order Passeriformes; family Pipridae; genus Manacus; species Manacus candei. Next base: position 19,252 of record NW_026138672.1, read on the forward strand.
ACAGGTGACATCACTGTGAGTACAGGTGACACCAGTGACATCACAGGTGACATCAATGACATCACAGGTGACACAAATAATACCACAGGTGACATCAATGACATCACAGGTGACAGTAATGACATCACAGGTGACACCAATGACATCACAGGTGACACCAATGACATCACGGGTGATATCATTGACATCACAGGTGACACCCATGAGCTCACAGGTGACGCCCATGACATCACAGGTGACACCTGTGACGTCACAGGTGGCTTATGACATCTCAAGTGGTGTCAGTGTCAGCAGAGGTGACAGCTGTGACATCACAGGTGACACCAATGACGTCACAGGTGACATCAGCGACATCACAAGTGACTTCAATGACATCACAGGTGGTGTCAGTGACATCACAGATGACAGTTATGTCCTCACAGGTGACATCAATGACATCACAAGTGACACAAATGACGTCACAGGTGGTGTCAGTGACATCACAGGTGACATCAATGACATCACAGGTGACACCAATGACATCACAGGTGACATCAATGACATCACAAGTGACACAAATGACATCACAGGTGGTGTCAGTGACATCACAGGTGACACCAGTGACATCACAGGTGACACAAATGACATCACAGGTGACACCAGTGACATCACAGGTGACATCAATGACATCACAGGTGACACCAATGACCTCACAGGTGACAGCAGTGACCCCTCAGGTGACCCCAATGACCTCCAGATGACCCCCGTGACCCCCCCAGGTGACGCCGTGTGTGTTGTCCCCCCCAGGTGACCCCCCTGACCCCGTGTGTGTCGTTGTCCCCCCCAGGTGACCCCCCCGGTGACCCCGCTGACCCCGCTGACCTCGCCCCCGGCCCCTTCCACTTCCCGTGCTACCGCTGGCTGGAGGGTTACGGCACCTGGGACCTGCCCGAGGGCACAGGTGACCCCGGGGACACCTTGGGGACACCTTGGGGACACCCTGGGGACACCTGGGGACCCCCCAGGTGTGACCCCGAGGGTGACACCCCCCCGTGTCACCCCCCAGCCACCACCCCCGCCATGGAGCAACACCCGCGGCTGCGGCGGCTGCGGCGGAGCCTCCTCAGGGACAGGAGGAGGAGGTACAGGTGAGGGACAGGGGGGATTGCACCTGCACAGGTGAGGGACAGGGGGGATTGCACCTGCACAGGTGAGGGACAGGGGGGATTGCACCTGCACAGGTGAGGGACAGGTGGGACACTGGACAGGTGAGGGACAGGAGGAGGAGGTACAGGTGAGGGACAGGTGGGACACTGGACAGGTGAGGGACAGGAGGAGGAGGTACAGGTGAGGGACAGGGGGGACACTGTACAGGTGAGGGACAGGAGGAGGAGGTACAGGTGAGGGACAGGGCACCTGGACAGGTGAGGGACAGGGGACACTGGACAGGTGAGGGACAGGGGGGATTGCACCTGCACAGGTGAGGGACAGGTGGGACACTGGACAGGTGAGGGACAGGAGGAGGAGGTACAGGTGAGGGACAGGGGACACTGGACAGGTGAGGGACAGGAGGAGGAGGTACAGGTGAGGGACAGGGCACCTGGACAGGTGAGGGACAGGAGGAGGAGGTACAGGTGAGGGATGGGTGATATTGCACCTGGACAGGTGAGGGACAGGGGATGTTGGCACCTGGACAGGTGAGGGACAGGGGACATGGGCACCTGGACAGGTGAGGGACAGGTGGGATTGCACCTGCACAGATGAGGGACAGGGGATGTTGGCATGGCACCTGCACAGGTGAGGGACAGGGGACAGTGGCACCTGGACAGGTGAGGGATGGGTGATATTGGCACCTGGACAGGTGAAGGACAGGAGGAGGAGGTACAGGTGAGGGACAGGTGGGATTGCACCTGCACAGGTGAGGGACAGGTGGGATTGGCACCTGGACAGGTGGGGGGCAGGAGGAGGAGGTACAGGTGAGGCACAGGGGATAGGGCACCTGGACAGGTGAGGGACAGGTGGGATTGCACCTGCACAGGTGAGGCACAGGGGATAGGGCACCTGGACAGGTGAGGGACAGGGGACATGGGCACCTGGACAGGTGAGGGACAGGAGGAGGAGGTACAGGTGAGGGACAGGGGACACTGGACAGGTGAGGGACAGGAGAAGGAGGTACAGGTGAGGGACAGGGCACCTGGACAGGTGAGGGACAGGAGAAGGAGGTACAGGTGAGGGACAGGGCACCTGTACAGGTGAGGGACAGGGCACCTGGACAGGTGAGGGACAGGTGTCATTGGCATTGTCACCTCCTGGGGATCATTGTCATCTGGACAGGTGAGGGACAGGGGACAGGGGCACCTGCACAGGTGAGGGACAGGGTTTATTGCCCCTCCTGAGGGTGTTATTGCCCCCCTGAGGTGTTCATTGCCCCCCTGAGGTGTTTGTTGCCCCCAGGCTGGCCCCGTTTGCCCCCGGGCTGCCCTGGGGGGGTTGTTACCCCCGGGGGTGTTTATTGCCCCCCTGAGGTGTTTGTTGCCCCCAGGCTGGCCCCGTTTGCCCCCGGGCTACCCTGGGGGGGTTGTTACCCCTGGGGGTGTTTATTGCCCCCCTGAGGTGTTTGTTGCCCCCAGGCTGGCCCCGTTTGCCCCCGGGCTGCCCTGGGGGGGTTGTTACCCCCCTGGGTGGGTTGTTACCCCCGGGGGTGTTTGTTGCCACCCTGAGGTGTTTGTTGCCCCCAGGCTGGCCCCGTTTGCCCCCGGGCTGCCCTGGGCGCTGCCCCTCGGGACCCCCCTGGACCCCGACCTGAGCTACTCCCTGGCCAAGAGCGCGGCCTTTTACCTGCGGGGCAGCGCGGCGTGAGTGACCCCTGACCCCTGACCCCTGACCCCGGAGGGACCTCTGAGGGACCCTGACCCCAAATCTCCCCCCAATGTCCCCCCAATGTCCCCCCAATGTCCCCAATGTCCCCCAATGTCCCCCCCAATGTCCCCCAATGTCCCCCCAATGCCCCCCCAATGTCCCCCCAATGTCCCCAATGTCCCCCCAATGTCCCCCCAATGTCCCCAATGCCCCCCCAATGTCCCCCCAATGTCCCCCAATGTCCCCCCAATGTCCCCCCAATGTCCCCAATGTCCCCCCAATGTCCCCCAATGTCCCCCAATGTCCCCAATGTCCCCCCAATGTCCCCCCAATGTCCCCAATGTCCCCCCAATGTCCCCCAATGTCCCCAATGTCCCCCCAATGTCCCCCAATGTCCCCCCAATGTCCCCCCAATGTCCCCCCAATGTCCCCAATGTCCCCCCAATGTCCCCAATGTCCCCCACTGTCCCCCCAATGTCCCCCCAATGTCCCCCCAATGTCCCCCACTGTCCCCCCAATGTCCCCCCAATGTCCCCCAATGTCCCCCAATGTCCCCAATGTCCCCCCAATGTCCCCAATGTCCCCCCAATGTCCCCCACTGTCCCCCAATGTCCCCCCAATGTCCCCCCAATGTCCCCAATGTCCCCCCAATGTCCCCCAATGTCCCCCAATGTCCCCCCAATGTCCCCCAATGTCCCCAATGTCCCCCCAATGTGCCCCCAATGTCCCCCAATATCCCCCCAATGTCCCCCCAATGTCCCCCCAATGTCCCCAATATCCCCCCAATGTCCCCCAATGTCCCCCCAATGTCCCCCAATATCCCCCCAATGTCCCCCAATGTCCCCCCAATGTCCCCCAATATCCCCCCAATGTCCCCAATGTCCCCAATGTCCCCAATGTCCCCAATATCCCCCCAATGTCCCCCCTGTCCCCCCAATGTCCCCAGCAATCTGGAAGCCAGGCTCCGGGGGTTCCTGGCCCGTCCGTGTTCGTGGCCCAGCCTGGAGGCCCTGTCGGGCGTGTTCAGGGGCTTCCACACCCCCGTCACCGGTGAGGGGCTTCGGGGGTCCCGGGGGGGACACGGGGGGGTCCCAGGAGTTTGGGGGTCCCGGGGGGGACACGGGGGGGTCCCAGGAGTTTGGGGGTCCCGGGGGGGGACACGGGGGGGTCCCAGGAGTTTGGGGGGACATTGGGGAGAGATGGGGGGGTCCCAGGAGTTTGGGGGTGTCCCAGGAGTTTGGGGGTGTCAGGGTGTATATGGGGGGGTCTCAGGAGCTTGGGGAGGTCCCAGGTGTTTGGGGGTGTCCCAGGAGTTTGGGGGTGTGACGGGGTCTGGGAACAGTCCCAGGAGTTTGGGGGTCTCAGGGGGGACATGGGAGATCTCAGGAGCTTGGGGAGGTCCCAGGAGTTTGGGGGTGTCAGGGTGTATATGGGGGGGGGTCCTAGGAGTTTGGGGGTCCCAGGGGGGATATGGGGGGGTCTCAGGAGTTTGGGGGGAATCCAAGAGTTTGGGGGTCCCGGGGGGGACATGGGGGGGTCCCAGGAGTTTGGGGATCCCAGGGGGGACATGGGGGGGTCCCAGGAGTTTGGGGGGCTCCAGGGGGGACACGGGGGGGTCCCAGGAGTTTGGGGGGCTCCAGGGGGGACATGGGGGGGTCCCAGGAGTTTGGGGGGCTCCAGGGGGGACACGGGGGGGGCTCAGGAGTTTGGGGGGTGCCAGGGGGGACATGGGGGGGTCCCAGGAGTTTGGGGGAGTCCCAGGAGTTTGGGGGGGTCCCAGGATTTTGGGGGGACATTTGGGGAGTCCCAGGAGTTTGGGGGGCCCAGGGGGAACATGGGGGGATCCCAGGGGTTTGGGGGGACATGGGGGAGTCCCAGGAGTTTGGAGGGTTCCCAGGAGTTTGGGGGTTCCCAGGAGCATGAGGGGGTCCCAGGGGGGAACATGGGGGGGTCCCAGGAGTTTAGGGGTGTCAGGGGGGACATGGGGGGATCTCAGGAGCTTGGGGAGGTCCCAGGAGCTTGGGGGATGTGCCAAGAGTTTGGGGGTGTCCCAGGAGTTTGGGGGTATCAGGGGGGACATGGGAGGTCTCAGGAGCTTGGGGAGGTCCCAGGATTTTGGGGGTGTCCCAGGAGTTTGGGGTTGCCAGGGGGGACATGGGGGGTCCCAGGAGTTTGGGGGGACATTGGGGGAGTCCCAGGAGTTTGGGGGTTCCCAGGAGTTTGGGGTGACATTGTGGGGGTCCCAGGAATTTGGGGGTTCCTGGGAGTTTTGGGGGACATGGGGGGGTCCCAGGAGTTTGGGGGTCCCAGGAAGGACATGGGGGGGTCCCAGGAGTTTGGGGGTCCCAGGAAGGACATGGGGGGGTCCCAGGAGTTTGGGGGTGTCAGGGAGGACATGGGGGGGTCCCAGGAGTTTGGGGGGGTCCCAGGAGTTTGGGGGGACATTTGGGGAGTCCCAGAAGTTTGGGTGTCCTAGGAAGGACGTAAGGGGGTCCCAGGAGTTTGGGGGTGTCCCAGGAGTTTGGGGGGTCCCAGGGAGGACATGGGGGAGTCCCAGGAGTTTGGGGGTTCCCAGGAGCATGAGGGGGTCCCAGGGGGGAACATGGGGGGGTCCCAGGAGTTTAGGGGTGTCAGGGGGGACATGGGGGGATCTCAGGAGCTTGGGGAGGTCCCAGGAGCTTGGGGGATGTGCCAAGAGTTTGGGGGTGTCCCAGGAGTTTGGGGGTATCAGGGGGGACATGGGGGGGGTCCCAGGAGTTTGGGGGTATCAGGGGGGACATGGGAGGTCTCAGGAGCTTGGGGAGGTCCCAGGATTTTGGGGGTGTCCCAGGAGTTTGGGGTTGCCAGGGGGGACATGGGGGGTCCCAGGAGTTTGGGGGGTGTCAGGGGGGACGTAGGGGGGGTCTCAGGAGTTTGGGGGGGTCCCAGGAGTTTGGGGGGACATTGGGGAGTCCCAGGAGCTTGGGGTGTCCCAGGAAAGACATAAGGGGGTCCCAGGAGTTTGGGGGGTGCCAGGGGGGATATGGGGGGGGTCCCAGGAGTTTGGGGGGACATTGGGGGAGTCCCAGGAGTTTGGGGGTTCCCAGGAGTTTGGGGTGACATTGTGGGGGTCCCAGGAATTTGGGGGTTCCTGGGAGTTTTGGGGGACATGGGGGGGTCCCAGGAGTTTGGGGGTCCCAGGAAGGACATGGGGGGGTCCCAGGAGTTTGGGGGTGTCAGGGAGGACACGGGGGGGTCCCAGGAGTTTGGGGGTGTCAGGGAGGACATGGGGGGGTCCCAGGAGTTTGGGGGGTTCCCAGGAGTTTGGGGGGGCCTCAGGGGGGACATGGGGAGGTCCCAGGAGTTTGGGGGTTCCCAGGAGCATGAGGGGGTCCCAGGGGGAACATGGGGGGGTCCCAGGAGTTTGGGGGGTCCCAGGAGTTTGGGGGGACATGGGGGGGGTCCCAGGAGTTTGGGGGGGTCCCTGGGATTTTGGGGGGTCCCAGGGGGTGTGTGACCCCCCCGCCGTGCAGAGTACGTGGTGCAGCACTGGCAGGAGGACGCGTTTTTCGGGGAGCAGTTCCTGAGCGGGGTGAACCCCGTCCTGCTGCGCCGCTGCCCCCGCCTGCCCCCCAACTTCCCCGTCACCCCACACATGGTGGCCCCCAGCCTCGGGCCCCACACCTGCCTGCGCGCCGAGATGGAGGTGGGCACCCCAAAACCCGCGGGGGGGGGGGAAACAGGGATTGGGGGTCCCAGGGTTTGGGATCTCGGGGTTTGGGATCTCGGGGTTTGGGGGTCCCAGGATTTGGGGTTTCAGGGTTTGGGATCTCGGGGTTTGGGGGTTCCTGGAGTTGGATTCTTGGGGTTTGGGATCTTGGGGTTTGGGATCTCAGGGTTTGGGGGGTCCCAGGATTTGGGATCTCAGGATTTGGGATCTTGGGGTTTGGGATCTTGGGGCTTGGGGGTTCCTGGACTTGGATTCTTGGGGTTTGGGATCTCGGGGTTTGGGATCTCAGGATTTGGGGGTCCCTGGGTTTGGGATCTCGGGGTTTGGGGTTTCAGGGTTTGGGGGTCCTGGAGTTTGGGATCTCGGGGTTTGAGATCTCAGGGTTTGGGATCTCAGGGTTTGGGGGTCCCAGGTTTTGGGATCTTGGGGTTTTGGGGGTCCTGGAGTTTGGGATCTCAGGGTTTGGGATCTTGGGGTTTGGGATCTCAGGATTTGGGGGTCCCTGGGTTTGGGATTTCAGGGTTTGGGGGGTCCCAGAATTTGGGATCTCGGGGCTTTGGGGATCCTGGAGTTTGGGATCTTGGGGCTTGGGGGTTCCTGGAGTTGGATTCTTGGGGTTTGGGATCTCGGGGTTTGGGATCTCAGGGTTTGGGGATCTCAAGGTTTGGGGGTCCTGGGATTTGGGATCTCGGGGTTTGGGGGTCCCAGGATTTGGGATCTCAGGGTTTGGGGGTCCCTGGGTTTGGGATCTTGGGGTTTGGGATCTCAGGGTTTGGGATCTCGGGGTTTGGGGTTTCAGGGTTTGGGGGTCCTGGAGTTTGGGATCTCGGGGTTTGGGATTTGGGGGTTTGGGGGTCCCAGGATTTGGGATCTCGGGGTTTGGGATCTCGGGGTTTGGGATCTTGGGGTTTGGGGATCTCAGGATTTGGGGGTCCCTGGGTTTGGGATCTCAGGGTTTAGGGGTTCCTGGAGTTGGATTCTTAGGGGTTTGGGATCTCGGGGTTTGGGATCTCAGGGTTTGGGGTCCCAGGGTTTGGGATCTCGGGGTTTGGGGGTCCCAGGATTTGGGATCTCAGGGTTTGGGATCTTGGGGTTTGGGATTTGGGGGTTTGGGGGTCCCAGGATTTGGGATCTCAGGATTTGGGATCTCGGGGTTTGGGGGTCCCAGGGTTTGGGATCTCAGGGTTTGGGATTTGGGGGTTTGGGGGTCCCAGGGTTTGGGATCTCGGGATTTAGGGGTTCCTGGAGTTGGATTCTTGGGGTTTGGGATTTCAGGGTTTAGAATCTCGGGGTTTGGAGGTCTCAGGATTTGGGTTCTTGGGGTTTGGGATCTCGGGAATTGGGGGTCCCAGGATTTGGGATCTCTGGGTTTGGGAGTCCTGAGATTTGGGATCTCAGGGTTTTGGGGGTCCTGGGGTTTGGGATCTCAGGGTTTGGGATCTCAGGGTTTGGGGGTCCTGGGATTTGGGATCTCGGGGTTTGGGGGTCCGTGGGTTTGGGATCTTGGGGTTTGGGATCTCAGGGTTTGGGATCTCAGGGTTTGGGGGACTCAGGGTTTGGGGGTCCTGAGATTTGGGATCTCGAGGTTTTGGAGGTCTCAGGTTTGAGGTTTAGGCTTTGGGGGGGTGTCCCCTGTTTTTGGGGTGACCCCCCCATGCCCCCCCCAGGCTGGCAACGTGTACCTGGTGGACTATGGGGTGCTGGGGGGGGGTCCTGGGCTTTGGGGGTCCCAGGATTTGGGATCTCGGGGTTTGGGGTCCCAGAATGTGGGATCTCAGGGTTTGGGGGTCCCTGGGTTTGGGATCTCAGGGTTTGGGGGTATCTCCTGGGCTTTGGGGGTGTCCCCTGTTTTTGGGGTGACCCCCCCGTGCCCCCCCCAGGCTGGCAACGTGTACCTGGTGGACTATGGGGTGCTGGGGGGGGGGGTCCTGGGCTTTGGGGGTCCCAGGATTTGGGATCTCGGGGTTTGGGGGTATCTCCTGGGTTTTGGGGGTATCCCCTGGGTTTTGGGGGTGTCCCCTGTTTTTGGGGTGACCCCCCCGTGCCCCCCCAGGCTGGCAACGTGTACCTGGTGGACTATGGGGTGCTGGGGGGGGTCCCCACCGCGCTCATCGACGGCCGCCCCACCTTCGTGGCCGCCCCCCTTTGCCTCCTGCACCAGAGGGAGGACGGGGAGATGAGACCCCTCGCCATCCAGGTGGGACCCCAAAACCCACTGGGGGGACCCCAAAAACCCTGGGGGGGGGAGATGAGACCCCTCGCCATCCAGGTGGGACCCCAAAACCCACTGGGGGGACCCCAAAACCTTGGGGGGGGAGATGAGACCCCTCGCCATCCAGGTGGGACCCCAAAACCCACTGAGGGGACCCCAAAACCTTGGGGGGGGAGCTCTGGAACTGGGGGAGACCCCAAAACCCATTTGGGGGACCCTGGAACTGGGGGAGACCCCAAAAACAAAGGGGGGGGAGATGAGATCCCTCGCCATCCAGGTGGGACCCCAAACCTGGAGGGGACCCCAAAACCCCCTGAGGGGACCCCAAAAACCCTGGGGGGGGAGATGAGACCCCTCGCCATCCAGGTGGGACCCCAAAACCCCCTGAGGGGACCCCAAAAACCCTGGGGGGGGAGATGAGACCCCTCGCCATCCAGGTGGGACCCCAAAACCTGGGGGGGACCCCAAAAACAAGGGGGTGGGAGATGAGACCCCTCGCCATCCAGGTGGGACCCCAAAACTGGGGGGGACCCCAAAAACAAGGGGGGGACCCCAAAACCTTGGGGGGGGAGATGAGACCCCTCGCCATCCAGGTGGGACCCCAAAACCCACTGAGGGGACCCCAAAAACCCTGGGGTGGGAGATGAGACCCCTTGCCAGCCAGGTGGGACCCCAAAACTGGAGGGGACCCCAAAAACCCTGGGGGGGACCCCAAAACCCTGGGGGGGGAGATGAGACCCCTCGCCATCCAGGTGGGACCCCAAAACCCACTGAGGGGACCCCAAAAACCCTGGGGTGGGAGATGAGACCCCTTGCCAGCCAGGTGGGACCCCAAAACTGGAGGGGACCCCAAAAACCCTGGGGGGGACCCCAAAACCCTGGGGGGGGAGATGAGACCCCTCGCCATCCAGGTGGGACCCCAAACCTGGGGGGACCCCAAAAACCTTGTGGGGGACCCCAAAAACCCTGGGGGGGGAGATGAGACCCCTCACCATCCAGGTGGGACCCCAAAAACGGGGGGGACCCCAAAAACCCGGGGGGGGGAGATGAGACCCCTCGCCATCCAGGTGGGACCCCAAAACTGGGGGGGACCCCAAAAACAAGGGGGGGGACCCCAAAGCTGGGAGGGAGAGACCCTGGAACTGGGGGAGACCTCAAAAACAAGGGGGGGGGAGATGAGGCCCCTTGTCATCCAGGTGGGACCCCAAAACCGGGGGGAACCCCAAAAACCCTGGGGGGGGGGAGATGGGACCCCAAAACTGGGGGGGGACCCCAGAACCCACTGGAGGGGAGACCCTGGAACTGGGGGAGACCCCAAAACTGGGAGGGAGGGATCCCAAAACTGGAGGAGACCCCAAAACCCACGGGGGGGATCCCGAAACTGGGGGGGGGGACCCCAAAACTCACAGGGGGGACCCTGGAACTGGGGGGGGACCCCAAAACTCACAGGGGGGACCCTGGAACTGGGGGAGACCCCAAAACTGGGAGGGAGGGATCCCCAAACTCAGGGAGACCCCAAAACCCACCGAGGAGACCCCAAAACCCACGGGGGGGATCCCGAAACTGGGGGGGGGACCCCAAAACCCATTGGGGGGATCCTGGAACGGGGGGAGACCCTAAAACTGATGGTTTTGGGGTCCCCCCCAGCTGTCCCAGCAGCCCGGCCCCGAGGCCCCCATTTTCCTGCCCGGGGACCCCAAAATCTGGGAGGGGACCCCAAAATCTGAGTGACCCCTTTAGGGGGCACCGAGTTGTCCGGGGGGGGGGTTCGGTGTCCCCGGGTTTGGGGGCCCCCCAGGAGCATTTTGAGGTGTCCCTCATGCCCATTTTAGGGTGTCCCTAAACCCAAGGACACCCCAGGTTTGGGGTCCCCCATTTTCTGGTCTTAGGGGACCCCAAAATCTCTGGGGGGGACCCATTTAGGGGGGTCTGAAGTGTTTTTGGGGGGTTCTCATCTCTCGGGGTTCTGAGGTCCAGAGTCCCCCCAGGAGCGTTCTGGGGTCCCCCCCTGAATATTTGGGGTCCCCCCAAGCCCAGGGACACCCCAGTTTTGGGATCCCCCATTTTCTGGGCTTAGGGAACCCCAAAACTTCTGGGGGGGGACCCATTTAGGGGGGTCTGAAGCGTTTTTAGGGACTCTCAGCTCTCAGGGTTTTGGGGTCCCCCCAGGAGTGTTCTGGGGTCCCCCCCGATTGTTTGGGGATCCCCCAAACCCAGGGGCACCCCAGGTTTGGGATCCCCCATTTTCTGGGCTTAGGGAACCCCAAAACTTCCGTGGGGGGGGACCCATTTAGGGGGGTCTGAAGCGTTTTTAGGGGGTCTCAGCTCTCGGGGTCCCCCCAGGAGCGTTCTGGGGTGACCCCCCCTGACGGTTTTGGGGTCCCCCCCCAGCTGTCCCAGCAGCCCGGCCCCGAGGCCCCCATTTTCCTGCCCGGGGACCCCCCCTGGGTGTGGGCCCTGGCCAAGGCCTGGGTGAGAAGCGCCGAGTTCCAGGTGCACGAGGGGCTCACCCACCTGCTCCGGGGCCACCTCCTGCCGGAGGTGTTCGCCCTGGCCACGCTCAGGCAGCTGCCCCCGCAGCACCCCCTCTTCAAGGTAACCCCCCGACCCCAAAATCCCACCCCAAAAACCCCCACAGCACCCCCTCTTCAAGGGAACCCCCCGACCCCAAAATCCCACCCCAAAAACCCCCGCAGCACCCCCTCTTCAAGGTAAACCCCAAAACCCACCCCATAAACCCCCCGGCACCCCTCTCTCAAGGTAAACCCCAAAACCCACCCCATAAACCCCCCAGCACCCCCTCTTCAAGGTAAACCCCAAAAACCCACCCCATAAACCCCCCAGCACCCCCTCTTCAAGGGAACCCCCCGACCCCAAAAACCCACCCCAAAAACCCCCACAGCACCCCCTCTGCAAGGTAACCCCCCCGACCCCAAAAAACCCCCCAGCACCCCCTCTTCAAGGTAACCCCAAAAACCCACCCCAAAAACCCACCCCATAAACCCCCAGCACCCCCTCTTCAAGGTAAACCCAAAAACCCACCCCAAAATCCCACCCCATAAACCCCCCAGCACTCCCTCTTCAAGGTAAACCCAAAAAACCACCCCAAAAACCCACCCCATAAACCCCACAGCACCCCCTCTTCAAGGTAACCCCAAAAACCCCATCCTAAAAAACCTACACCTGAAAAACCCACCCCCAAAACCCCCTGCCCCCACAGCACCCCCTCTTCAAGGTAACCCCCCGACCCCAAAAACCCACCCCATAAACCCCCCACAGCACCCCCTCTTCAAGGTAAACCCCAAAAACCCACCCCAAAAACCCCCCAGCACCCCTCTGCAAGGGAACCCCCCCGTCCCCAAAAACACACCCCATAAACCCCCCAGCACCCCCTCTTCAAGGTAAACCCAAAAACCCACCCCAAAAACCCACCCCATAAACCCACCCCCCCACAGCACCCCCTCTTCAAGGTAACCCCCCGACCCCAAAAACCCACCCCATAAACCCCCACAGCACCCCCTCTGCAAGGTAACCCCCCCGACCCCAAAAACCCCCCAGCACCCCCTCTTCAAGAGAACCCCAAAAACCCACCCCAAAAACCCACGCCATAAACCCCACAGCACCCCCTCTTCAAGGGAACCCCAAAAACCCACCCCAAAAACCCACCCCATAAACCCCACGGCACCCCCTCTTCAAGGTAACCCCAAAAACCCACCCCCAAAACCCCCCAGCACCCCCTCTTCAAGGTAACCCCAAAAACCCACCCCAAAAACCCACCCTGAAAAACCCTAAGCCTGAAAAACCCACCCCAAAAACCCCCTGCCCCCACAGCACCCCCTCTTCAAGGGAACCCCCCCGACCCCAAAAACCCACCCCAAAAACCCACCCCAAAAACCCCACAGCACCCCCTCTTCAAGGGAACCCCCTCGACCCCAAAACCCACCCCATAAACCCCCCAGCACTCCCTCTTCAAGGGAACCCCAAAAAACCCACCCCCAAAACCCCACAGCACCCCCTCTTCAAGGGAACCCCAAAAACCCACCCCAAAAACCCACCCCATAAACCCCACAGCACCCCCTCTTCAAGGTAAATCCCTCGACCCCAAAAACCCACCCCAAAAACCCACCCTGAAAAACCCTAAACCTGAAAAACCCACCCCAAAAACCACCTGCCCCCCCAGCACCCCCTCTTCAAGGTAAACCCCAAAACCCACCCCAAAAACCCCCCAGCACCCCCTCTTCAAGGGAACCCCAAAAACCCACCCCAAAAACCCACCCCATAAACCCCACAGCACCCCCTCTTCAAGGTAACCCCAAAAACCCCATCCTAAAAAACCTACACCTGAAAAACCCACCCCCAAAACCCCCTGCCCCCACAGCACCCCCTCTTCAAGGGAACCCCCCGACCCCAAAAAACCCACCCCAAAAACCCCCCAGCACCCCCTCTTCAGGGTAAACCCCAAAAACCCACCCCATAAACCCCCTACCCCCCCACAGCACCCCCTCTTCAAGGTAACCCTCCGACCCCAAAAACCCACCCCATAAACCCCCACAGCACCCCCTCTTCAAGGTAAACCCCAAAAACCCACCCCAAAACCCCACCCCATAAACCCCCCAGCACCCCCTCTGCAAGGGAACCCCCCCGTCCCCAAAAACCCACCCCATAAACCCCCCAGCACCCCCTCTGCAAGGTAAACCCCAAAAACCCACCCCTGAAAAACCCTAAACCTGAAAAACCCACCCCCTCAATGCCCCCCCCGTGCCCCCCATCCCCTCAATGCCCCCCCACCCCATTAATGCCCCCCCACCCCATTAATGCCCCCACCCCATTAATGCCCCCCATTAATGCCCCCACCCCATTAATGCCCCCACCCCATTAATGCCCCCCCACCCCATTAATGCCCCCACCCCATTAATGCCCCCAACCCATTAATGCCCCCACCCCATTAATGCCCCCACCCCATTAATGCCCCCCATTAATGCCCCCACCCCATTAATGCCCCCATCCCCATTAATGCCCCCACCCCATTAATGCCCCCCATTAATGCCCCCACCCCATTAATGCCCCCCATCCCCATTAATGCCCCACCCCATTAATGCCCCCACCCCATTAATGCCCCCACCCCATTAATGCCCCCACCCCATTAATGCCCCCCCATTAATGCCCCACCCCATTAATGCCCCCCATTAATGCCCCACCCCATTAATGCCCCCCCAGCTGCTGGTGCCCCACACCCGGTTCACGGTCCAGATCGGGGTCCTCGCCCGGCGCTTCCTCCTCAACCCCGGGGGGGTCTTCGACAGGGTCTGTGAGGGGGGGCACGGGGGGGTTGGGGGGCAATTGGGGCGCTTGGGGGGTAATGGGGGGGTTGGGGGGTCCTGGGGGGCAATGGGGGGGCTTGGGGGGGGCAAAGAGGGGGTCCTGGGGGGCAATTGGGGCGCTTGGGGGGCAATGGGGGGTCTGACAGGGTCTGTGAGGGGGCACGGGGGGGCTTGGGGGGCAATTGGGGCGCTTGGGGGGCAATTGGGGGGCAATGGGGGGGTCCTGGGGGGCAATGGGGGGGTCTTCGACAGGGTCTGTGGGGGGGTACGAGGGGGACGCGGGGGGGCAATGGGGGGGGCTTGGGGGGGCAAAGAGGGGGTCCTGGGGGGCAATGGGGGGTAATGTGGGGCAATGGGGGGGTCTGACAGGGTCTGGGGGGGGGCACGGGGGGGCAATGGGGGGGGTTTGGGGGGTAATGGGGGGCAATGGGGGGTCTTTGACAGGGTCTGTGAGGGGGGCACGAGGGGGGCTCGGGGAGGGTTTGGGGGGGCAAAGAGGGGGTGCTGGGGGGCAAAGAGGGGGTGCTGGGGGGCAATTGGGGGGCAATGGGGGGGTCTTCGACAGGGTCTGTGGGGGGGGTACGAGGGGGGCACGGGGGGGCAATGGGGGGGGGCTTGGGGGAGCAAAGAGGGGGGTGCTGGGGGGCAATGGGGGGTAATGGGGGGCAATGGGGGGTCCTGGGGGGCAATGGGGGGTAATGGGGGGCAATGGGGGGTCTTTGACAGGGTCTGTGAGGGGGGCACGGGGGGGCAATGGGGGGGGTTTGGGGGGTAATAGGGGGGTAATGGGGGGCAATGGGGGGTAATGGGGGGGTCCTGAGGGGCAATTGGGGGGCAATGGGGGGGTCTTTGACAGGGTCTTTGGGGGGGGGCACGGGGAGGGCACAGGGGGGCTCGGGGGGGTCTGGGGGGCAATGGGGGGGCAATGGGGGGTCTTCGACAGGGTCTGTGAGGGGGGACTTGGGGGGTTTTGGGGGGGCAATCGGGGGGTCTGGGGGTAATGGGGGGGTCCTGGGGGGCAATGGGGCGTCTTCGACAGGGTCTGGGGGGGGGGCACGGGGGGGGCAATGGGGAGGGCTTGGGGGGGCAATGGGGGGTAATGGGAGGGTCCTGGGGGGCAATGGGAGGGTCCTGGGGGGCAGTGGGGGAGGGGGGTTGGGGGGCAATGGGGGGTCTGGGGGGCAATTGGGGGGTCTTTGACAGGGTCTGTGGGGGGGGGAAAGGGGGGGGCAAAGAGGGGGTCCTGGGGGGCAATGGGGGGTCTTTGACGGGGTCTGGGGGGGGCACAGAGGGGCAATGGGGGATTTGGGGGGCAATGGGGGGTCTTTGATGGGGTCTGGGCAGGGGTGGGCACGGGGGGGCAATGGGGGGTCTGACAGGGTCGGGGGGGGCAGTTGGGGGGTCCTGGGGGTCACAGGGGGGCAATGGGGGGGCAATGGGGGGGCAATGGGGGGGCTGGGCTTTGCTGGGATTTGGGTCCATTTCCCTGGGATTTGGGTCCATTTTATTGGGATTTGGGTTCATTTTTTGGGGATTTGGGTTCATTTTTTGGGGATTTGGGTCCATTTTGTTGGCATTTGTGTTCATTTCCCTGGGATTTGGGTCCATTTCTCTGGGATTTGGGTTCATTTTTTGGGGATTTGGGTTCGTTTCCCTGGGATTTGGGTTCATTTTGTTGGGATTTGGGTTCATTTTGCTGGGATTTGGGTTCATTTCCTTGGCATTTGTGTTCATTTCCCTGGGATTTGGGTCCATTTCTCTGGGATTTGGGTTCATTTTGTTGGGATTTGGGTTCATTTTTTGGGGATTTGGGTTCATTTCTCTGGCATTTGGGTTCATTTCCCTGGGATTTGGGTCCATTTTGTTGGGATTTGGGTTCATTTCCTTGGCATTTGGGTTCATTTTTTGGGGATTTGGGTCCATTTTGTTGGCATTTGGGTTCATTTTGCTGGGATTTGTGTTCATTTTTTTGGGATTTGGGATCATTTTGTTGGGATTTGGGTGGATTTCCCTGGGATTTGGGTTCATTTCCCTGGGATTTGGGTGGATTTCCTTGGCATTTGGGTTCATTTTGTTGGGATTTGGGTTCATTTCCCTGGGATTTGGGTTCATTTTGCTGGGATTTGGGTCCATTTCCCTGGGATTTGGGTTCATTTCCCTGGGATTTGGGTTCATTTTGTTGGGATTTGGGTCCATTTTTTGGGGATTTGGGTTCATTTCCCTGGGATTTGGGTCCATTTCCCTGGGATTTGGGTCCATTTCCCTGGGATTTGGGTCCATTTTGTTGGGATTTGGGTTCATTTTGTTGGGATTTGGGTCCATTTTTTGGGGATTTGGGTTCATTTCCCTGGGATTTGGGTTCATTTCCCTGGGATTTGGGTCCATTTTGCTGGGATTTGGGTTCATTTTGTTGGGATTTGGGTTCATTTTGCTGGGATTTGGGTTTATTTCCCTGGGATTTGGGTCCATTTTGTTGGGATTTGGGTCCATTTCCCTGGGATTTGGGTCCATTTTTGTGGGATTTGGGTCCATTTTTTGGGGATTTGGGTGGATTTCTCTGAGATTTGGGTCTGTTTGGGTGCATTTCCCTGGGCTTTGGGTATGTTTGGGTGGAATTTGTGTATATTTGTGCATATTTGGGTCTATTTGGGTATATTTTGGTCTATTTGGGTCTATTTTGATATATTTAAGTATATTTGGGTGTATTTGCACCTATTTGGGCAGATTTGGGTCTGTTGGGGTCTGTTTGGGTATATTTGAGCATATTTGAGGATATTTGTGTATATTTGGGTCTATTTGGGTATATTTGGATATATTTGGGTCTGTTTGGGTCTATTTGGGTCTATTTGGGTCTATTTGGATATATTTGGATATATTTGTGTATATTTGGATATATTTGGGTATATTTGGATATATTTGTGTATATTTGGATATATTTGTGTATATTTGGATATATTTGTGTATATTTGGATATATTTGTGTATATTTGGATATATTTGGGTATATTTGGATATATTTGGGTATATTTGGATATATTTGGATATATTTGGGTATATTTGTGTATATTTGGATATATTTGGGTATATTTGAGTATATTTGAGCCTATTTAGGTGGAATTTGGGTCTATTTCGGTGTATTTTGGTGTCTGTGACAGGCAGTAGCCCTGGGCCGCCGTGGCCTCCTGTCCCTGGTGTATTTGTGTATATTTGGGTATATTTGGCTATATTTGTATATATTTGTGTATATTTTGGCTATATTTGGGTATATTTTGGTGTATTTGGACAGGCTGTAGCTGTTGGCCACCGTGGTCTCCTGTCCCTGGAGTGTTTGTGTATATTTGGGTATATTTTAGGTATATTTGGGTGTATTTTGGGTATATTTGGGTATATTTTGGTATCTCTAACAGACTGTAGCCCTGGGCCGCCGTGGCCTCCTGTCCCTGGTGTATTTGTGTATATTTGGCCATATTTGGGTGTATTTAGGTGGAATTTGGGTATATTTAGGTGTATTTTGGTGTCTCTCCCAGGCAGTAGCCGTTGGCCACCGTGGCCTCCTGTCCCTGGTGTATTTGTGTATAATTGGCTATATTTTGGGGATATTTGGGTACATTTTGGATATATTTGGTACATTTCTGACCCCCCCAGGCCGTGGCCGTGGGTCGCCGTGGTCTCCTGTCCCTGGTGTCGCGGGGTCTGCGCCGTCTCCGTTACCCCTCCCTGCTGTATTTGGGGATATTTGGGGATATTTTGGGTATATTTGGGTACATTTTGGGGATATTTGGGTACATTTTGGGTACATTTTGGTCCATTTTGGTGTCTCTCAGGCAGTAGCCGTGGGTCGCCGTGGTCTCCTGTCCCTGGTGTCGCGGGGTCTGTGCCGTCTCCGTTACCCCTCCCTGGTGTATTTGGGGATATTTGGGGATATTTTGGGTATATTTGGGTACATTTTGGGTACATTTTGGGTACATTTTGGGTACATTTTGGTCCATTTTGGTGTCTCTCAGGCAGTAGCTGTGGGTCACCGTGGCCTGCTCTCCCTGGTGTCGCGGGGTCTGTGCCGTCTCCGTTACCCCTCCCTGGTGTATTTGGGGATATTTGGGGATATTTTGGGTATATTTGGGTACATTTTGGGTATATTTGGGTATATTTGGGTATCTCTAACAGGCAGTAGCTGTTGGTCGCTGTGGTCTCCTGTCCCTGGTGTCCCGGGGTCTGCGCCGTCTCCGTTACCCCTCCCTGCTGTATTTGGGGATACTTTGGGTATATTTGGGGATATTTTGGGTATATTTAGGTATATTTTGGTGGGATTTGTGTCTCTCCCAGGCCGTGGCCGTGGGTCGCCGTGGTCTCCTGTCCCTGGTGTCCCGGGGTCTGCGCCGTCTCCGTTACCCCTCCCTGCTGTATTTGGGGTTATTTGGGGATATTTGGGGATATTTTGGGTATATTTAGGTATATTTTGGTGGGATTTGTGTCTCTCCCAGGCCGTGGCCGTGGGTCACCGTGGCTGCTCTCCCTGGTGTCGCGGGGTCTGCGCCGTCTCCGTTACCCCTCCCTGCTGTATTTGGGGATATTTGGGTACATTTTGGGTATATTTGGGTACATTTTGGGTACATTTTGGGTACATTTTGGGTACATTTTGGTCCATTTTGGTGTCTCTCAGGCAGTAGCTGTGGGTCACCGTGGCCTGCTCTCCCTGGTGTCGCGGGGTCTGCGCCGTCTCCGTTACCCCTCCCTGGTGTATTTGGGGATATTTGGGGATATTTTGGGTATATTTGGGTACATTTTGGGTATATTTGGGTATATTTGGGTATCTCTAACAGGCAGTAGCTGTTGGTCGCTGTGGTCTCCTGTCCCTGGTGTCCCGGGGTCTGCGCCGTCTCCGTTACCCCTCCCTGCTGTATTTGGGGATACTTTGGGTATATTTGGGGATATTTTGGGTATATTTAGGTATATTTTGGTGGGATTTGTGTCTCTCCCAGGCCGTGGCCGTGGGTCACCGTGGTCTCCTGTCCCTGGTCTCTCGGGGTCTGCGCCGTCTCCGTTACCCCTCCCTGCTGTATTTGGGGATATTTTGGGTACATTTTGGGTACATTTTGGTACATTTCTGACCCCCCCCAGGCAGTAGCTGTGGGTCGCCGTGGTCTCCTGTCCCTGGTGTCCCGGGGTCTGCGCCGTCTCCGTTACCCCTCCCTGCTGTATTTGGGGATATTTGGGGATATTTTGTGTATATTTGGGTACATTTTGGGTACATTTTGGTACATTTTGGTGTCTCTCAGGCAGTAGCTGTTGGTCGCCGTGGTCTCCTGTCCCTGGTGTCCCGGGGTCTGCGCCGTCTCCGTTACCCCTCCCTGCTGTATTTGGGGATATTTGGGTACATTTTGGGTACATTTTGGGTACATTTTGGATATATTTGGGTACATTTTGGATATATTTGGGTACATTTTGGATATATTTGGGTACATTTCTGACCCCCCCAGGCCGTGGCCGTGGGTCGCCGTGGCTGCTCTCCCTGGTCTCTCGGGGTCTGCGCCGTCTCCGTTACCCCTCCCTGCTGTATTTGGGGATATTTGGGTACATTTTGGGTACATTTTGGGTACATTTTGGATATATTTAGGTACATTTCTGACCCCCCCAGGCCGTGGCCGTGGGTCGCCGTGGCCTGCTCTCCCTGGTCTCTCGGGGTCTGCGCCGTCTCCGTTACCCCTCCCTGGTGCTGCCGCGGGACCTTCGCCGCCGGGGGGTCTGCGGGACCCGCCGGTACCTCTTTGCTGACGACGCCCGACGGGTCTGGGGGGCCATCCACAGGTGGGGGGCACTGGGGGGCACTGGGAGGGACTGGGGGGCACTGGGGGGGCACTGGGAGGGACTGGGGGGCACTGGGGGGGCACTGGGAGGGACTGGGGGCACTGGGGGGGCACTGGGAGGGACTGGGGGGCACTGGGGGGGCACTGGGAGGGACTGGGGGAACTGGGAGGGACTGGGGGGCACTGGGGGGCACTGGGGGGCCATCCACAGGTGGGGGGCACTGGGGGGCACTGGGGGGGCACTGGGAGGGACTGGGGGGCACTGGGGGGGCACTGGGAGGGACTGGGGGAACTGGGAGGGACTGGGGGGACTGGGGGACACTGGGGGGGCACTGGGAGGGACTGGGAGGGACTGGGGGGCACTGGGGGGGACTGGGAGGGACTGGGGGGCACTGGGGGGCACTGGGAGACACTGGGGGGCACTGGGACACCCCTGACACCCCCCGTGATTCCCTGTGCCCCCTCATGACCTGTATGACCCCCCCGTGCCCTGTGTGCCCCCCCAATGATCCCCTGTGTGCCCCCCCATACCCCCTGTGCCCCCCTGTGTCCCCCTGTGCCCCCCCCATGATTCCCTGACCCCTGTGTGCCCCCCCCTGTGCCCCCCCAGTGATTGACTGTGCCCCCCCCGTGCCCCCCAGGTTCGTTGGGGGGGTGCTGTCCCTGTCCTGCCCCTCGGACGGGTCAGTCCAGGCCCATCCCCTGTGCCCCCCTGTGTGCCCCAATGATCCCCTGTGCCCCCCTGTGCCCCCCCCATGCCCTGTGTGCCCCCCCATGATTGACTGTGCCCCCCCTGTGCCCCCCCCGTGCCCCCCAGGTTCGTTGGGGGGGTGCTCTCCCTGTCCTACCCCTCGGACGGGTCCGTCCAGGCCGACCCCCTGTGCCCCCCTGTGCCCCCCCTGTGCCCCCCCATGCCCTGTGTGACCCCCCCAAATGATTGACTGTGCCCCCCCTGTGCCCCCCCCGTGCCCCCAGGTTCGTCGGGGGGGTGCTCTCCCTGTACTACCCCTCGGACGGGTCAGTCCAGGCCCATCCCCTGTGCCCCCCTGTGCCCCCCCTGTGACCCCCCTGTGCCCCCCCATGCCCTGTGTGACCCCCCCGTGCCCCCCCCGTGCCCCCCAGGTTCGTTGGGGGGGTGCTCTCCCTGTCCTACCCCTCGGACGGGTCCGTCCAGGCCCATCCCCTGTGCCCCCCCTGTGCCCCCCTGTGCCCCCCCATGCCCTGTGTGACCCCCCCATGCCCTGTATGACCCCCCCCATGCCCTGTGTGACCCCCCCGTGCCCCCCCCGTGCCCCCCAGGTTCGTCGGGGGGGTGCTCTCCCTGTACTACCCCTCGGACGGGTCCGTCCAGGCCCATCCCCTTTGCCCCCCCTGTGCCCCCCTGTGCCCCCCCATGCCCTGTGTGACCCCCCCATGCCCTGTATGACCCCCCCATGCCCGGTGTGCCCCCCCATGACCCCTGTGTGCCCCCCAGGTTCGTCGGGGGGGTGCTCTCCCTGTACTACCCCTCGGACGGGGCCGTCCAGGCCGACCCCGAGCTCCAGGCCTGGGTGGGGGAGATTTTCCAGAAGGGATTCCTGGGCAGGAGGCGCTCAGGTGGGCACGGGGGGGCACGGGGGGGGCACGGGGGGGCACGGGGGGGGTGTGACCCCTCAGGTGGGCACGGGGGGGGGCACGGGGGGGCCAAAAGGGGGGGGTGACCCCTCAGGTGGGCACGGGGGGGGCACGGGGGGGGCCAAAAGGGGGGGGGTGACCCCTCAGGTGGGCACGGGGGGGGCACGGGGGCGGGTTGTGACCCCTCAGGGGGGCACGGGGGGGGCGCGGGGGGGGCACGGGGGGGGGTTGTAACACCTCAGGGGGGCCCGGGGGGGGCACGGGGGGGACACGGGGGGGGTGTGACCCCTCAGGGGGGCACGGGGGGGCACGGGGGGGCACGGGGGGGCACGGGGGGGGTGTGACCCCTCAGGTGGGCACGGGGGGGTCACGGGGGGGGGCGCGGGGGGGGGTTGTGACACCTCAGGGGGGCACGGGGGGGGCACGGGGGGGCACGGGGGGGGTGTGACCCCTCAGGTGGGCACGGGGGGGCACGGGGGGGCACGGGGGGGTTGTGACACCTCAGGGGGGCACAGGGGGGGCACGGGGGGGGGCGCGGGGGGGGGTTGTGACACCTCAGGGGGGCACGGGGGGGGCACGGGGGGGGCACGGGGGGGGGGTTGTGACCCCTCAGGGGGGCACAGGGGGGGCACGGGGGGGGTATGACCCTGAGGGGGGGCACGGGGGGGGCACGGGGGGGGGTTGTTACACCTGAGGGGGGCAAAAGGTGGGGCATGGGGGGGGGTGTGACCCCTGAGGGGGGCACGGGGGGGGCACGGGGGGGCACGGGGGGGGGCATGGGGGGGGTGTGACCCCTCTGGGGGGGACAGGGGGTTTGTGACATCTCGGGGGGGGGCACGGGGGGGTTTTGACCCCTCAGGAGGAACAGGGGGTAGGGGGGGGCACCACGGGGGGGGCACGGGGGGGGGTTGTGAAACCTGAGGGGGGCACAGGGGGGGCACGGTGGGGGTTGTGACCCCTCAGGGGGGCACGGGGGGGCACAAGGGGGGGTGTGACACCTGAGGGGGGCACGGGGGGGGCATGGGGGGGGTTGTGACCCCTCAGAGGGGCATAGAGGGGGTTGTGACACCTGAGGGGGGCACAGGGGTGGCACGGGGGGGGTGTGACCTCTCAGGGGGGCACGGGGGGGGGTGTGACCCCTCAGGGGGGCACGGGGGGGGCGCGGGGGGGGCACGGGGGGGGGTTGTGACACCTCAGGGGGGCACGGGGGGGGCACGGGGGGGGCACAAGGGGGGGTGTTACACCTGAGGGAGGCACGGGGGGGGCCTGGGGAGGGAACAGGGGGGTGTGACCCCTCAGGTGGGCACAGGGTGGGGCACGGGGGGGCACGGGGGGGGGGTTGTGACCCCTCAGGTGGGCACAGGGTGGGGCACGGGGGGGCACGGGGGGGGTGTGACCCCTCAGGTGGGCACAGGGTGGGGCACGGGGGGGGCATGGGGGGGTACGGGGGGGGGTGTGACACCTCAGGTGGACACGGGGGGGGTTGTGGCCCCTCAGGGGGGCAACGGGGGGGCACGGGGGGGGCACGGGGGGGGGTTGTGACACCTCAGGGGGGCACGGGGGGAGCACAAGGGGGCAGGGGGGGACACAAGGGGGGTGACAAGGGGGTATGGGGGGACACGGGGGGGGCACAAGGAGGGGCACTGGGGGGGTTGTGACACCTGAGGGGTCACGGGGGGGCACGGGGGGGCACGGGGGGGCATGGGGGGACACGGGAGGGCAGAAGGGGGAGCACGGGGGGGGCACAGGTGGGAATGGGGAGGGCACAAGGGGGGGTACAAGGAGGGGGCACGGGGGGCACACAGGGGGGCATGGGAGGTGTAGGGGGTGGTATGGGGGGGCACAGGGGGGACACAAGGGGGGGCATGGGGGGCACAGGGGGAGTGTGACCCCTCTGGGGGGGGGACAGGGGGGTTGTGACCCCTCTGGGGGGGACACAAGGGGGGCACAAGGAGGGGGCACAAGGGGGGGTAGGGGGTGGCATGGGGGGGCCTCAAGGGGGGGGACAAGGGGGCACGGGGGGGACAAGGGGGGGGTGCAGGGGGGAGTGTGACCCCTTGGCGGGGGGGGGACAGGGGGGTTGGGACATCCTCGGGGGGGCACAGGGGGGGCACAAGGGGGGGCAGGGGGAGTGTGACCCCTCTGGGGGGGGGACAGGGGGGTTGTGACATCTCGGGGGGGGGCACAAGGGGGGCACGGGGGGTGGGGTTGTGACCCCTCGGGGGGGGGGCACCACGGGGGGGGCACGGGGGGGGGTTGTGACTCCTGAGGGGGGCACGGGGGGGGCACGGGGGGGGTTGTGACCCCTCGGGGGGGCGGGGGCACAACAGGGGGCACGGGGGGGGGTTGTGACCCCTCGGGGGGGGGACACCACAGGGGGGGACGGGGGGGTTGTGACCCCTCAGGGGGCACGGGGGGGGTGATATGGGGGGTCCAGGGGGGTTGTGACCCTCAGATGGGCCC
>NW_026138673.1:0-30060 GCF_025592945.1 Manacus candei
GAGATCTTTTGAGTAAAACCCTGCTAAAAATGGTGTTCCTATGAGAGCTAAATTTCCAATTGTTAGGCACGAAGTAGTTGTAGGAAGTAGTTTCTGTAATCCTCCTATTTTTCGAATGTCTTGTTCGCCGTTAAGGCTGTGAATGACAGACCCAGAGCAGAGGAAGAGTATGGCTTTAAAGAATGCGTGTGTGGAGATGTGTAGGAAGGCTAGTTGGGGTAGATTTAGGCCAATAGTGACTATTATTAGTCCTAGTTGGCTGGATGTGGAAAAGGCAATAATTTTTTTGATGTCGTTCTGGGTAAGAGCGCATGTAGCGGCAAATAGGGTGGATAGGGCACCTATACAAAGGCATATAGTTAGGGCAATTTGGTTGTTACATAATATGTGGTGAGTGCGAATAAGTAAGAAGATTCCGGCAACTACTATTGTGCTGGAATGGAGTAGGGCGGATACCGGGGTTGGTCCTTCTATAGCTGCAGGGAGTCATGGGTGTAGGCCAAATTGGGCGGATTTACCTGTGGCAGCTAGGATGAGTCCTAAGAGAGGGAGAAGGGGTATTTGGTCTGGGGAGGACTGCTGTTGGATCTCTCAGGTGTTTATTGAGGATGCCAGTCATGCTATGCAGAGGATTAGTCCAATATCCCCAATACGGTTGTAAAGTACGGCTTGAAGTGCGGCGGTGTTGGCTTCTGCTCGGCCATGTCATCATCCAATCAGGAGGAAGGACATAATTCCAACTCCCTCTCAGCCGATAAATAGGAGGAATATATTATTAGCGACGATTAAGGTGAGTATTGCAATGAGAAAGACTAGAAGGTAAAGAGAAAATTTTGTGGTGTGGGGCTCTGAGGCCATATATCATGTTGTAAATTGAAGAATGGATCATGTTACGAATAGTGCAATAGGAAAAAATGTTAAGGAGTATTGGTCTATTTTAAGGCTAAAGGGGATTTTGAAGTTTGCAATAAATTTTCATTCTCAATAGAAAGTGGTATTTTCTATATTCAGGTAGATGGAGAGGATTATGGGAACTAAACTAATTATAAAGGAAGTTTTAACAGTGTGCATGATGGTTGTTGGAGAGTTTAGAAAGTTTTTGGATAGGAGGGGGAGTAAGATAGGCATAGAGAGGGTAGCCAGGGTCAAAAATATAGAAGTGTTGAGGATTAATGGGTAGTCCATTACTTTTACTTGGACTTGCACCAAGATGAATGGCTCCTAAGACCAGTGGATTGCTACTATCCTTTAAAAGTAAGGGGGCTGAGGTCTTAGGCTCAGATGCAAGAGTTAGCAGTTCTTGCTGGTTAAACCTCCCCTCGGCAGGCAAGAAGAGTTTAACTTCTATTTTTAGGATCACAGTCTAATGTTTGGTTTAAAACTATGCTTGCATGTGGGAATTCCTGAGATTAGCTCTGGCTTTAGGATGAGGAGGAGGGAGGGTAGGATATGAAGTGTTATAAGGAGATGTTCTCGTGTATTTGAATTTTGGATGGTTGTAATATAGGTTGGAGTTGGGCCTCGTTGGGTTATAAGGAGCATGTAGAGGGTGTAGGCTGCAGTTAGTAGGGTTGCGGTTCCAGTTAGGATAATGGTAAAGGTGGATCAGTTGAAGAGTGCAATTATGATAGTTAATTCAGCTATTAGGTTAGTAGTAGGGGGAAGGGCTATGTTTGTTAAGTTGGCTAGGAGTCATCAGAGTCCTGTAAGAGGTAAAAGGGGTTGTAGGCCTCGTGTTAGAAGGAGAGTACGACTATGTATACGTTCATAGTTTGTATTAGCTAGGCAAAATAGCATGGAAGAGGTGAGACCATGTGAGATTATTAGGATTATGGCCCCTGAAAAGGATCAGTGGGTTTGGATTATTGTTGCGGCAATGACTAGACCTATGTGACTTACTGAGGAATAGGCGATTAATGACTTGAGGTCGATTTGGCGTAGGCAGATGGAGCTTGTCATTAGTGCCCCTCATAAGGCTAGGGTTAAAAATGGGTAGTAGAGGTAGTCTAATAGGGAGTTTGTAATTATTGAGATACGCATAATGCCATATCCTCCAAGTTTGAGGAGGAGCGCAGCTAGGAGTATAGATCCTGCGATTGGCGCCTCTACGTGAGCCTTTGGGAGTCATAAGTGTAAACCGTAAAGGGGAGCTTTTACTATGAAAGCAAGCAACAGGGCTAGACTTGATATGAGGCCTGTTCAGGAGTTTGAAAGAGGTGAGTGTGAAAGTTTTATTATAGTCACGTGTATAGTTCCTGTTTGAGTGTGAAGATAGAGAATTACTACCAGTAGGGGGAGAGAGCTAATTAGTGTATAAAATAAGAGGTAGATTCCAGCGCTTAGACGTTCTGGTTGGCTACCTCATCGTGTGATTAGGATTAGGGTGGGGATTAGGGTAGCTTCGAATGCGATATAAAATAGTATCAGATCTAAGGCTGAGAAGGCTAAGATAATGAATGGTTGGGTGAGGATTATGGTTATGGTAAAAATATATTTTCGTGTAGGAGGTTCTTGTTGAAGGTGATTTTGGCTTGCTAGAATTATAAGAGGTAGAAGTCAACAAGATAGAACTAATAAGGGGGATGAAATTTGGTCGGTTCCAAGTCATGATGATAGGTTTTTGCTAGGATAATAGGTTGAAGGAAGTCATTGTAAGCTAACGGTTGCAATTAAGAGGCTGTGCGAGGTGACATTGAGTCATAGAAATTTTGGAGGAGATAAGAGGGTTATGGGGAGTAATATGATTGTGGGAAGAATAATTTTTAACATTGTAGAAGGTTTAGATTGTGTAAATGGTCTGATCCATGAGTTCGGGTGGAAGCTACTAGGATTGCTAGGCCAGTGCCTGCTTCACAGGCTGAGAACGCTAACATAAGGATGGGTATTAAGGTGGGGGATGTTGTCTGAGTTTGAATAGGTCACATAGAGAGGGCAATATATATTGATAGTATTATACTCTCTAAGCATAGTAGGGCAGAAATTAGGTGTATTCGGTGAAAGGCTAGTCCTAAACTGCTTAGGGTGAAGGCAGAGTAGAAGCTTAGATGCAGAAAGGTCATTGAGAAAGTCACGGGGTAGGACTGTGGTTTGTTGAGCCGAAATCAACTGTCTTTGCTAGACTAACTTTCTGAAGTTACTCTGCTCATTCCAAGCCCCCTTGAATTCATTCATAGATTAGCCCTAATGCGAGTAGGAGAATGACTGCGGAGGTTCATGCTAGGGTAGTGAGAGGGGAGAGGAGTTGAGTAGCTCATGGGAGGGGCAGTAGGAGGGCAATTTCTAGGTCAAATAAGAGGAATAAGATTGCGACAAGGAAGAATCGGATTGAAAATGGGAGGCGGGCAGAGCCCAGTGGGTCAAAGCCACACTCGTATGGGGACAATTTTTCTGAATCTGGATTTATTTGGGCTAATCAGAGGTTTAGTGAAGTTAGGATGATACACAGTGATATGGAAATTGTGAATATAAAGAGGATTATGTTAATTGCCTTTCTCTGGGTTTGATCCAGATTTTAGAGATTGGAAGTCAATTGTAATTAATATACTAGAAGGGCAAGATCCTCATCAATAGATTGTTATGTAGAGGAACAGTCAGATAATGTCAACAAAATGTCAGTATCAGGCCGCTGCTTCAAAGCCAAAGTGGTGGTTGGATGTGAAATGGAATTTTACGAGGCGGAGGAGGCAAATCAAGAGGAAGGAGGATCCAATGATTACGTGGAGGCCATGGAATCCTGTGGCAACGAAAAAGGTAGACCCATAGACTCCGTCGGCAATTGAGAATGGGGCTTCATAATATTCTATTGCTTGAAGTGCTGTAAAGTAGAATCCTAATAGTACGGTTATAAGTAGAGCTTGGGTAGCTTGGTTTCGATTACCCTCTGTGATGCTGTGATGTGCTCATGTAACAGTGACTCCTGAAGCTAGGAGGATAGCAGTATTTAGTAGGGGAACTTCTATTGGGTTTAGAGGTTTGATCCCCATAGGGGGTCATTGCCCTCCGAGTTCTGGGGTGGGAACTAAGCTGGAGTGGAAGAATGCTCAGAAGAATCCTAGGAAGAAGAATGCTTCGGATGTAATAAATAGAATTATCCCGTAACGTAAGCCCTTTTGGACTGTGGGGGTATGGTGGCCTTGGAATGTGCTTTCTCGTACGATGTCACGTCATCATTGGAGTATCACTAGAACTATAGAGAGTAGGCCTAGGAGCAAGAGTTGGATAGAGCTGTGGTGAAATCATATGGCTAGTCCAGAGGTGGTGAGGAGGGCGGCCGCTGCTCCAAAAATGGGTCAAGGGCTTGGGTCTACTATGTGAAATGAGTGGGCTTGGTGTGTCATTAAGGGTTAAATGTTTTCTTGTAAGTAAAGGCTTAGAAGAAGTACAAAGACATATGCTTGGATTATTGCTACGGCTACTTCTAGAATTGTTAAGAGGAGTAGAATAGTTATAGTTAGAAGAGACACGGTGGGCATGATGGGAAGGAGGACGGTAGTGGCTGTTGAAATGAGTTGGATGAGTAGGTGCCCAGCTGTGAGGTTGGCTGTGAGGCGAACTCCTAAGGCCAGAGGACGAATGAGAAGGCTTGTTGTTTCAATTATGATGAGAGCAGGAATTAGAGGTGTTGGGGTGCCTTCTGGTAGAAGGTGTCCAAGAGAAGCTGAGGGTTGGTTTCGTAGGCCTGTTAGCAGGGTGGCAAGTCATAGAGGGAAGGCGAGGGCTAGGTTTATTGATAGTTGGGTGGTAGGTGTGAATGTGTAAGGTAGGAGGCCTAATAGGTTAATAGCTAGAAGTATAATTATGAGTGATGATAAGATTGGGGCTCATTTATGGCCTTTTTTGTTTAATGGGGTTATTAGTTGTTTTGTGATTAAGTGGAGGAATCAGAGCTGAAGAGTTGAGAGACGATTTGTAATTCATCGATTGCCAGGAGAAGGAAGTAATAGGGTTGGAAATAGCAGTGAGATGAGGATAAGAGGGATTCCGAGGAGGGTTGGGCTTATGAATTGATCAAAGAAGCTTAGGTTCATGGTCAGTTTCAGGAGTGGGGTTTTGTAGTGAGTAGTGTTTTGTTGGAGGGAGGGTTGGTTGGGATAAATAGTAGGAGTTTGGGCTGCAGGATAAGAGAAAAAGTGAGTCACGAAGTAAGTATAATAAAAAGTCAAGGTGCGGGGTTTAGTTGGGGCATGTCATTAAGGAGGATGAATAATCCTCTTTCTCTAGCTTAAAAGGCTAGTGCTGGTTCATAGCTTCTTAATGATTAGGATGTTAGAAGTGAAGATCAGTTTTCGAAGTGTGTTAGAGGGGCTGATTCTACTACAATAGGTATGAAGCTGTGGTTGGCTCCGCAGATTTCTGAGCACTGACCATAGAAGATTCCAGGGCGGGTTGTGATAAAGGAAGTTTGGTTTAGTCGTCCTGGAATTGCATCGGTTTTTACACCAAGGCTAGGAACAGCTCAGGAGTGGAGAACGTCATCAGCTGTAACAATAATTCGAATTGGGGATTCTATTGGAATGACGATGCGGTTATCAACTTCTAGGAGGCGGAAATGGCCGAGTGGTAGATCTGTAGTTGGTAGTATGTAAGAGTCAAAAGATAAGTCTTTAAAGTCTGTGTACTCATAGGATCAGTATCATTGGTGGCCAATGGCTTTGAGGGTGAGGTCAGGCTCATCGATTTCGTCTATTATATAGAGGATTTGAAGGGATGGGAGGGCTAACATGATTAGGACAATGGCGGGTAGGATTGTTCAGACAAGTTCTACTTCTTGTGCGTCGACGGTATTAGAGGATAGTTTTTCTATAAGTATAAGAGCTAGTAAATATAGGACTAGGCTACAGATGGCTAGAGCGACTATTAGGGCGTGGTCGTGAAATTCAATAAGTTCTTCTATAATAGGGGATGAAGCGTCTTGAAAACCAAATTGAGAGTGGTTGGCCATGGAGTTGGAATGGGATGTACTGGGTTTTCACCTGTTATTTAGTCTTGACAAGGCTATGTAATGATTTTACTAACAACCCATAAGAAAGAAGCATGAGTGGTTTGATGCGGTTGGCTTGAAACCAGCTTATGAGGGTTCGATTCCTTCCTTTCTTGTACTTGGACAAAGGCTGGTTCTTCGAAGGTATGGTAGGGAGGAGGGCAGCCGTGAATTCATTCGATGTTTGTAGAGGTAAGTTCTGGTTGTACTACTTTCCGTTTGGATGCGAAGGCTTCTCAGATAATGAACATTAGTATAATTACAGCTACTATGGAGATGAGGGAGCCAATGGAGGATAGGGTATTTCATAGGGTATAAGCATCTGGGTAATCTGAGTATCGTCGTGGTATACCAGCTAGGCCTAGGAAATGTTGTGGGAAAAATGTTAGGTTGACTCCAAAGAATATTACTCCAAAGTGGGCCTTAGCTCATGTGGAGTGAAGGGTGTAGCCGGTGAACAGTGGGAATCAATGTGTGAAGCCAGCTAGAATGGCGAATACTGCCCCCATAGATAGTACATAGTGGAAGTGTGCAACTACGTAGTAGGTGTCGTGCAGGGCGATGTCTAGGGAGGAGTTGGCAAGGACGATGCCTGTCAGTCCACCAATGGTGAAGAGGAAGATAAAGCCTAGGGCTCATAGTATGGGTGGGTCTCATTTGATTGTTCCACCATGTAGGGTTGCTAATCAGCTGAAGACTTTGATGCCAGTGGGGATTGCAATGATTATAGTGGCGGATGTGAAGTAAGCTCGGGTGTCTACGTCCATACCAACTGTAAATATGTGGTGAGCTCATACGATAAAGCCTAGGAAGCCAATGGATAGTATGGCTCAGACTATGCCTATGTAGCCAAAGGGTTCTTTTTTACCGGCGTAATAGGCTACAACATGGGAAATAATTCCGAATCCTGGCAGGATAAGGATGTAGACCTCTGGGTGGCCAAAAAATCAGAATAAGTGTTGATATAAAATTGGGTCTCCGCCTCCTGCGGGGTCAAAGAATGTGGTGTTTAGGTTTCGATCTGTTAGAAGCATTGTAATGCCAGCAGCGAGGACTGGTAGGGAGAGGAGGAGTAGGACTGCAGTAATTAGGACAGATCAGACGAATAGAGGTGTCTGGTATTGTGAGAGAGCAGGTGGTTTTATATTGATTGCTGTGGTAATAAAGTTGATTGCTCCAAGGATGGATGAGACACCTGCCAGGTGAAGGGAGAAGATAGCAAGGTCTACTGATGCACCAGCGTGGGCTAGATTTCCTGCTAAGGGTGGGTATACTGTTCATCCTGTTCCGACTCCGGCTTCTACTGTGGAAGATGCTAGGAGAAGTAGGAAGGATGGGGGAAGTAATCAGAAGCTCATGTTATTTATTCGTGGAAATGCTATGTCGGGGGCACCAATTATTAGAGGTACTAATCAGTTGCCAAATCCTCCGATTATAATAGGCATTACTATAAAGAAAATCATAACGAAGGCATGTGCGGTGACGATTACATTGTAAATTTGGTCATCGCCTAGAAGGGTGCCTGGCTGCCCTAGTTCTGCTCGAATGAGGAGACTAAGGGCTGTGCCGATTATGCCAGCCCATGCACCAAAAATAAGGTAAAGTGTGCCGATATCTTTGTGGTTAGTGGAGAATAGTCAACGGTTGATGAAAGTCATAGGTAAGATGGCTGAGTGTAGAAGCGTTAGGCTGTAGTCCTTTTTACAGAGGTTTAATTCCTCTTCTTATCGATTCTGTAGTGAAGTTCATGTTGAGTTGCAAGCTCATTGATGTGCATTAAACATGCGCCGGGATCTAGTAGGCAGAAGCCTGTTGGTTAGGGCATTTAGCTGTTAACTAAAATTTTATGGGATCAAAGCCCATCTGTCTAGGGGGAGGTTCTAGCTTAATTAAAGCATCTGAGTTGCATTCAGGAGATGCAGGTTAGTGTCCTGTGTACCTTAACAGAAACTAAGAGGGATTAGCCCTTGTTTAAGGCTTTGAAGGCCTTCGGTTTAAATAACCTAAGTTTCTAGGGGATTGCGAGTACTATGGGAGATAGTGGCAGGAGCATAATTGATAGGGAGGTAAAGGTTGTGGTTATGGTGTTAGTTGGTTTGTTAGTTTGTCACTGTTTTATGTAGTTGGTGAAGTTTGGGGGTAGTGTGATGGTTGCACAGTAGGCCAGTCGTAGGTAGAAGAAAAGTCCAAGTAAGGAGAGTAGGCTAATAGCTGTGGCTAGTACTGTTAGTTCTTGTTTTGTGAGTTCTTGAATAATTAATCACTTGGGTAGGAATCCTGTTAGGGGAGGAAGACCTGCGAGGGAGAGGAGGGTGAGCATAAGGATTGTGGTGAGTGATGGGATTTTGGTTCATGTGGATATAACAGTGGATAGTTTTAGGGTATTGGTTGTGTTAAGGATGAGGAAGATGGCAGAAGTTGTTACGGTGTAGAGATAGAACGTAATTAAAGTTAGATTGGGGTTGTAGTTGAGAATAATGGTTATTCATCCTAGGTGTGCGATAGATGAGAAAGCTAAAATTTTGCGAGTTTGGGTTTGGTTAAGTCCTATTCAGCCACCTAGGGCAGCGGAAGCAATAGCTATTGAAGATAGGAGAGTTGGGTTGAGTGAAGAGGATGTTAAGTAGAATAGTGTGGTTGGTGGAAATTTTATGACTGTGGCTAGTAGGAGGCATGTTGTCATAGTTGAGCCTTGAAGAACTTCTGGAAATCAGAAATGAAATGGGACTAAGCCTAATTTAATTGAGATTGCAATAGTTAGTAGTATGCATGATATGGGGTGGGTTAGTTGGGTGATGTCTCATTGGCCAGAGAATCATGCATTGGTCATGCTGGAGAATAGAAGTAGCGTAGATGCGGCTGCTTGGGTTAGAAAGTATTTAGTAGAGGCTTCAATGGCTCGTGGATGGTGGCTTTTAGAGATTAATGGGAGAATAGCTAAAGTGTTAATTTCTAAGCCGATTCATGCTATTATTCAGTGGTTACTTGAAATTGTGATTGAGGTACCTAAGAGCAGGCTTATTGTGGAGATTAGTTTAGCTTGGGGATTCATTAGTAAGGGAAGGAGTTAAACCATCATTTTCGGGGTATGGGCCCGATAGCTTAATTAGCTGACCTTACTAGAAAATAATATAGAGGGAGTATAGAGGATTTTGATTCCTTTAGCGTAGGTTCGATTCCTACTTTTCTAAAATTAGGAAATGAGAGGGCTGGTATACCTCTATATTTACTTTATCATAGTAACCCTTTTGGATTCAGGCACATTTCCTTGAGTGTCTTAGGTAGGGAGGTAGGCCTGCATAGGAGATAGGGAGGCTGGTATGCCATAGGCATAAGGCTAATGTTAGGGGTAAGAAGTTTTTTCAGAGCAAATGTATGAGTTGATCATATCGGAATCGAGGATAAGAGGCGCGGACTCATAAGAATCCTGCGGAAAGGAGGAGGGTTTTTGTAGCTAGAGTAGGGGGAATGAGTTCCTGAGGGAGATTAAGTGAGCTAGGGTTTAGGAATAGAATGGTTGTGAGTGCGTTTATTAGTATAATGTTAGCATATTCGGCGAGAAAAAATAAGGCGAATGGTCCTGCGGCATATTCTACGTTGAACCCTGAGACTAGTTCAGATTCTCCTTCTGTCAGGTCAAATGGAGCACGGTTTGTTTCGGCAAGAGTGGAGATATATCATATTATTGCTAGGGGTCAGGAGGAGAAAATGAGGTAGAGAGGCTCTTGAGTTGTAGCCAGGGTATTGAGGGTGTAGTTACCACTAAGGATAATTACGGATAGGAGAATAATGGCCAGGGTAACTTCATAGGAGATAGTCTGTGCGACTGCTCGGAGGGCACCGATTAAGGCATATTTTGAGTTGGAGGCTCATCCTGATCATAGAATTGAATAGACTGCCAGGCTAGATAGGGCTAGAAGGAAGAGTATGCCAAGGTTTAGGTCGGTAAGGGGAAAGGGTAGGGGAAGTGGTGTTCAGATTGTAATTGCTAGGAGAAGGGCTAATATAGGGGTAGATATAAATAGATAGGGGGATGAAGTTGATGGACGGATAGGTTCTTTGATAAATAGCTTCACTCCATCTGCTATAGGTTGTAAGAGACCGAATGGTCCTACAATATTAGGGCCTTTTCGGGCTTGCA
Organism: Manacus candei; assembly: GCF_025592945.1. Taxonomy (NCBI): domain Eukaryota; kingdom Metazoa; phylum Chordata; class Aves; order Passeriformes; family Pipridae; genus Manacus; species Manacus candei. The sequence goes on from NW_026138673.1 coordinate 10,122, forward strand.
TGTAACTTAGAATCTTACGTTCAACTAGGGTAAGAAATGCTACGGCGATGAGGATGGAGAGAGCATAGGATATTGATATGATAAGGTAAGTGAGGGTTAAGTGAATTGTCATGTGATTTGTGTCGGAGCTAGGGAGAGGATTTGAACCTCTGGGTAAAGGGCTTAAGCCTTCTGCATTTGCCAAGCTCTGCCACGCTAGCGGTCCTTTTCTAGGAGGGAGTTGTGGTGAAGCTCTTAGTAATTTAGTTGGGTTCATTACTGGGTGCGAAGGCGTGCTTGTGGTATAGGCCTTACTTCTTCGGTCCTTTCGTACTAGAAGGAGTTATAACATAGATAGAAACCGACCTGGATTACTCCGGTCTGAACTCAGATCACGTAGGACTGTTAATCGTTGAACAAACGAACCCTTAGTAGCGGTTGCACCACTAGGATGTCCTGATCCAACATCGAGGTCGTAAACCTCCTTGTCGATGTGGGCTCTTGAAGGAGATTGCGCTGTTATCCCTGGGGTAGCTAGGTTCATTACTCAATTATATTGGGTCTGGTTGCTATTAGCACGTTGATGGGTAGTTCTTGGTTAAGATGGATTATCTGGTATTTGGAGGTTGAGTTTGTCTCCAAGGTCGCCCCAACCAAAAAATGCACACCAGCAAAATCCCGGGGAGTGGGTCCTATAGGTGGGTATTGTTAATGGGAGTGGTAGCAGATTTTAAAGTTCCACAGGGTCTTCTTGTCTTATGGGGATATTCCTGCTTTTGCACAGGGAGATCAATTTCACTGATTATCTGTAGGAGACAGCTAAGACCTCGTTAAGCCATTCATACAAGTCCCGATTTATGGGACAATTGATTGCGCTACCTTTGCACGGTTAGGATACCGCGGCCGTTGAACGTATTGTCACTGGGCAGGCTTCACCTTTAATACTTGGTTTGCTAAAGGCTATGTTTTTGGTAAACAGTCGGGCCTTGGATTTGCCTAGTTCCTTTTACAGATTTTAATCGTCCTTGGGGGCGCTCCATAGGTGGGTTAACAGAGTTTTGGGTATAAGGTCTTGTTAAGGTTAGAAAATATCCTGTGGACTGTTAATAATGTTGTAATGTAAGCTTGCGCCATAGAGGGGATCCCTAGTTACTTATTTTAGCATAAATTCTCTTATTTAATATAAGTTGGCCTATTGGGGAAGAGGGAGTCATAAGGGAGTTTGGATTTTTTGGGAGAGGAGCTTTGACGCATTCTTTAATGGTGGCTGCTTGAAGGCCCACAGTTAAGTAATAAATGAATTTATCCGCTAGGGGAGAGTGTACTCTTTTTTAAAGGAGCTGTACCTCCTTTAAATAGCCCTTAATTCGCTTCATGTGGGTTGAGTGTAGTCCTGGGAGGTGAATTAAGAGGGAACTAAGATTCATTTCATAGGCAACCAGCTATCACCCAGCTCGATTGGCTTTTCACCTCTACTAACGAGTCTTCCCACTCTTTTGCAACAGAGACGGGTTTGCTCAGTAGATAGCTGCTCGTGAGTAGCTCGCTTGGGTTTCGGGGGGGCAAGCTTAAATTGGCGTTTTGCTTGGGTAGTTTCTCGCTAAATCATGATGCAAAAGGTACAAGGGCTGGTCTTTGCTGTTTATTGCTTGGGTTGTCATTACTATTTCATCCTTCCCTTACGGTACATGATCTCTATTGCGTCTTGAGTCTACCTTTCTATCGCCTATACTAGGTTGAGTATGAGAATGTTTTGATTTAATAGGTGGTATTAACTTGGTTTATATGTAATTTGGTAGAAGAGCTAGAGTTAGGCTTCAAGGCGATCTGATATGGGGCAGATATCTTTCAGGTGTAAGCTGAATGCTTTAGTTATAGCTACGCCTTGGTAGACTAAGTGCACCTTCCGGTACACTTACCTTGTTACGACTTGCCTCATCTCTAGCTTAGGGGTTTATTATAAATAGAATTAATTATAGCTTGTGAGGAGGGTGACGGGCGGTATGTACGTGCTCCAGAGCCAGCTTAAAGGAGGCATTATTATCCTGCTTTACTGCTAAATCCACCTTTTAGGGGTGATTTCACACTCCTTGTCGTGAGGTATTCTATGTTAGAAAATGTAGCCCATTTCTACCATCTCATGAGCTATACCTTGACCTGTCTTATTAGTGGGATGTTGCTGTTGTGCCCACTGTTAAACCCTCAGTTTAGGGGTGGGCTGACGACGGCGGTATATAGGCTGATTTGGCAAGGGATGGTTGGGTGTATCGTGGGTTATCGGTTATAGAACAGGCTCCTCTAGGTGGGTTTGGAGCACCGCCAAGTCCTTAGAGTTTTAAGCGTTTGTGCTCGTAGTTCTCAGGCGGATGCTTAAGTGGTGAAAGCATCAGGATTTAGGGCCAGGCATAGTGGGGTATCTAATCCCAGTTTGTGTCCTGGCTTTCGTGGAGTTTTGTTGATCATGAAGCTAAGATCATTTCTATGGGAGTGTTAGATGTATCTTGTGCTTATAACAGCTTGGTTACATTTCAGTCTTAGTTGTAGTGATAGTGGAAAACCACTCTTTACGCCGTATAAAGTTAATTTGGGTTTCTTGTGTGACCGCGGTGGCTGGCACAAGATTTACCAACCCTAGTAGGTTGCTTTAACTAAGTCAAGTTTACACTTATTGCTTAATATTGATTACTGCTGAAAACCCGTGGGGGCGTGGCTAGGCAAGGCGTTTTGGGCTACAATTGGAGTGGTGTGCCTGATGCCTGCTCCTGCTGTCTTTTTAAGGTGCTGAGGGCATTTTCACTGGGATGCGGATACTTGCATGTATATATTTGGCAAGAACTAACTGTAAGGTTAGGACTAAGTCTTTTTTGTCCTTGGGTATGTGCAATAGCCGTCTTAACATCTTCAGTGTTATGCTTTATTGTAAGCTACAAGGACTAGGACTGTTTTAGGCATAGTGATTATTATTGGGGCTTGTTTTAGTTGTAGTGATGGTTGACATTGATTTAGGGTCTGTTTAGTGGTTGGGGAAGTAGTTCAATTGGATAACAAAAATGTGTTGTTGAGGGGCTTTGAGGGGTAGAAAGGGGTGGATTTGTTAAGGTCTTATGTTCTTGTAGTTGAAATTACAACGATGGTTTTTCAGGCCAAAGGTCTTGGATAGAGGCCAAGCAGGAATTGTTATGACATACTTTATACTATTTTTAAGTGTTAGCTTTATTTTAGGGGGATTAGCAGTTGCTTCTAATCCTTCCCCATATTATGCAGTAGTGGGGTTAGTGTTGGCGTCTATTGTGGGGTGTGGATGGTTAATGAGTTTGGGGGTGTCTTTTGTATCATTAGTGCTATTTCTGGTATATTTAGGTGGGATGTTGGTGGTTTTTGTGTATTCGGTCTCATTGGCAGCAGATCCATTTCCTGAAACTTGAGGGGACTGGCGGGTTGTTGGGTATGGTGTTGGGTTAGTTTTAGTGCTGGGGGGTGGGGTATTTATTGTAGGGCTGTCTGAGTTAGAGTGGTTGGGGATGAACACGGTGGATAGTGGGGGTGTTTTATCTGTTCGGTTGGATTTTGAGGGAGCGGCCATGTTTTATTCTTGGGGGGTTGGTCAATTTTTAATTGCGGGTTGGGGTCTGTTGTTGACGTTGTTTGTCGTACTAGAACTTGTACGAGGGTTGTCTCGGGGGGCGATTCGGGCGATTTAAGGTGGTGTGGTTCAGAGAATAGTTTAATGAAAATGCCAGCTTTGGGAGTTGGTGATAAAGGTTTGATTCCTTTTTTTCTGAAGGGTTGGAAAAAAGTTTGGGGTTGATTGTTAAAGGCCCATGTGGGCGGATGTTAATTAGAGTAGCAGGGGTGATTAATTGGGGGGGGGGGGGGGGGGTGAGAGGAAATGATGGGGTGAATTAAAGTGTAAACAAACAAACAAACAAGCAATTAACAAATGAATGATAAAGGGAAATGATGGGGTGAATTAAAGTGTAAACAAGCAAACAAACAAGCAATTAACAAATGAATGATAAAGGGAAATGATGGGGTGAATTAAAGTGTAAACAAGCAAACAAACAAGCAATTAACAAATGAATGATAAAGGGAAATGATGGGGTGAATTAAAGTGTAAACAAACAAACAAACAAGCAATTAACAAATGAATGATAAAGGGAAATGATGGGGTGAATTAAAGTGTAAACAAACAAACAAACAAGCAATTAACAAATGAATGATAAAGGGAAATGATGGGGTGAATTAAAGTGTAAACAAACAAACAAACAAGCAATTAACAAATGAATGATAAAGGGAAATGATGGGGTGAATTAAAGTGTAAACAAACAAACAAACAAGCAATTAACAAATGAATGATAAAGGGAAATGATGGGGTGAATTAAAGTGTAAACAAACAAACAAACAAGCAATTAACAAATGAATGATAAAGGGAAATGATGGGGTGAATTAAAGTGTAAACAAACAAACAAACAAGCAATTAACAAATGAATGATAAAGGGAAATGATGGGGTGAATTAAAGTGTAAACAAACAAACAAACAAGCAATTAACAAATGAATGATAAAGGGAAATGATGGGGTGAATTAAAGTGTATTAAAAAAATTTAACAAATTGATGATACAAATGTTTTAATTGGAAAATTAGGGGAATGGAAAGTTTATAAAATTTGAAATTTTTGTTAAAAGTTTAAAAAACAAAAATTATTGATGATTAGAGGGAAAGTCCCTAGATCATTGCAAAAAATGGCAAATTTTTTGCAATTTTTTGCAATTTTTTGTGAAATTGACGACAAAAATCATGTCTGGCGTGCATTAATTAAACTGCAACTTGATGAGAGACGTAATGGAAAAACCAAGCCAACAGCACGTGACGGTGCATCAGTACATCAATTATGAGACCGAATAGCACACTTGGAAACCATATCATTAATTTTCACGCGAAAGTGAGAAAACCGCTCGCCGACCATAAGGGGTACATGTCAACCATATATGGGAGCCCCCTGGCGGAGCACTCTGAAGGGCTTATTGAGATCTACCCAAAAAAAAAAAACCAAAAGTTTAGAAAAGGGAAAATGCCGCGATCACGAGGTCCAAATTGGCCAAGCATCCCCAACCATTAGTAACGGAGCGCAAGTTTAGGAAAATTAAGCAAGTTATGGCCCTGACCGAGGAACCAGAGGCGACAAAGAGCAAGTTATGAGAGTGGGTTATTGGTGGAAAGGGAAAGAATACACCTGAAGCTGGACATGATAAACATTACTAACGCCGGGTTGCTGGTTTCTCGTGAGGAGTACGATTAATAAATAACCCAGCACTTCTTGGTTGGTACATAGAGCAAGGTTAAGTGGTGAGTGGTCCATGGACCATGGGTTTTAGGTCCTGTGACGTTCCTCGTGTTGAGGGGGATTTTATGCGAAAACTGGCAGTTTTAGGTTTTAGTTCGGTTAGCGGTGTTATTCCTAGAACATGACATGTTATGTTCTTGTGTGGGAATGTGCCTAGGTCTGTTGATGACGAGTTTTGGATTGTATGGGAGATAGTATGGAATATTTGGATGGATTTGCAATAATGTTATGTCAGATTCTCCTACATGCATGATATGTCTAATGTGGTGGAGAATGCTATGCAAAGTAGTACATACCGTAGGGTATGGGGGGGAGGGGGGGGCCCCTCCCCTTGATGTACGTGTTGATTGGAAAGTTGGGGGGTGTTTGGGTGTTTTTTGGGAAACTCTAAGAAGGGGGCAGCCTTCAGTCTTTGGTTTACAAGACCAACGTTTTTTATAAACTATTAGAGTAGTTAGAGGTTGAGTATCTTATTTTCTAGGAGGCTGGTGATAGGAAATAAGATGAGAATGATTGTGAAGTACGTAGTTGAGGCAAGTTGTCCGATGATAATAAATGGATGTTCGACTGGTTGGCTACCGATTCATGTAAGGATTAAAAGATTTGTTACTAGGATTCAGAATAAAAGTTGGGAGAGAGGTCGGAAGGTTATAGTTCGCTGTTTTGATATGTGGAGGAATGGGGCTAGAAATAGGATTAAGACGGAGGCGGCTAGGGCTAGAACTCCCCCTAATTTGTTTGGGATTGACCGTAGGATAGCATATGCAAATAGGAAGTACCACTCAGGTTTGATGTGGGGAGGTGTTACTAGTGGGTTTGCGGGTGTAAAATTCTCTGGATCTCCTAGGAGGTTAGGTGAGAATATGGCAAGTGTTATCAGGGGAATGAGGAGGAACAAAAGGCCTAGAATATCCTTTATCGAGAAATAGGGGTGGAATGGGATTTTGTCACAGTCTGAATAAATACCTAGGGGGTTGTTTGAGCCTGTTTCATGTAAGAAAGTTAAGTGGATGAGGGTGAGGCCTGCAATTAGGAATGGGAGGAGGAAGTGGAGGGCAAAGAACCGGGTAAGTGTGGGGTTGTCGACTGAGAATCCTCCTCAAGCTCATTCTACAAGTGTTTGGCCAATGTAAGGAATTGCTGAGAATAGGTTAGTAATTACTGTAGCGCCTCAGAATGATATTTGGCCTCATGGGAGGACGTATCCTACGAAGGCAGTTGCCATTAGAGTTAAAAGGAGAATAACTCCTGTGTTTCAGGTTTCTTTATATAGGTAGGAACCATAGTAGAAGCCTCGTCCGATGTGCAGGTAAATGCATATGAAGAAAAAGGAAGCGCCGTTTGCATGAAGGTTTCGAATTAATCAGCCGAATTGAACATTTCGGCATGTGTGGGCGACGGATGTAAATGCCAGGGTGATATCTGCTGTATAATGTATTGCTAGTAGGAGGCCAGTGGTGATTTGGATTGTTAGACAGATGCCAAGAAGTGATCCAAAGTTCCATCAGGCGGAAATGTTTGGCGGTGTTGGGAGGTCAATTAAAGAATTATTAACTATTTTTAGAAGGGGGTGATGTTTTCGTAAGTTAGGGGCCATTAACTCTTAGTTCTGTGTGAATAAGATTATAATAAGGATAGATAAAGCGAAGGATCCTAGATAGGTTTTGATTAGTCCGGAGTGTAGGGTGGTTGAGATTTTGGATATTTTGAGTTGAAGGGTTGCTAGCCCTTCTGGGCCTATTTTTTTATATCAAGATAGATCGATTAAATGGAATGCAATGTTCTGGCCGTTGTTTAGGAGCTTAGTGGGGCTGAGGCGGTGTATAAGGGGGTTAAAATATCCTAGAGTGCTGGAGAAGTTTGTAGTGGTATTTTGTTTAGGGGTAGAGAAGGCGTGTGTGAGTTTTGATAATTCTAATGCCAGAATAATGCCTAATGTTGTAACAATGATAGCAGTAGTTTTTGTGATTAGCGGTATGGTTATAGGAGGGGTTTTTGCAGGGGAGATATAGGAGGTAATTAGTAGGCCAGCTATGATACTTCCTAAGGCAAGACGAGTAATTGGGTTTGTGACTGCTGGGTCGTTTTCATTAATAGGAGTAATGGAGGGAATTCGGGTGTAGTCAGTTTGTACTAGTAGGGCTATACGTAGGCTGTAAGTTGCGGTGAAAGCTGTAGCTATAAGGGTTAGTAGAAGTGCTCAGGTGTTTAGGTAGGAGGTGTTAAGGCTTTCAATAATGAGATCTTTTGAGTAAAACCCTGCTAAAAATGGTGTTCCTATGAGAGCTAAATTTCCAATTGTTAGGCACGAAGTAGTTGTAGGAAGTAGTTTCTGTAATCCTCCTATTTTTCGAATGTCTTGTTCGCCGTTAAGGCTGTGAATGACAGACCCAGAGCAGAGGAAGAGTATGGCTTTAAAGAATGCGTGTGTGGAGATGTGTAGGAAGGCTAGTTGGGGTAGATTTAGGCCAATAGTGACTATTATTAGTCCTAGTTGGCTGGATGTGGAAAAGGCAATAATTTTTTTGATGTCGTTCTGGGTAAGAGCGCATGTAGCGGCAAATAGGGTGGATAGGGCACCTATACAAAGGCATATAGTTAGGGCAATTTGGTTGTTACATAATATGTGGTGAGTGCGAATAAGTAAGAAGATTCCGGCAACTACTATTGTGCTGGAATGGAGTAGGGCGGATACCGGGGTTGGTCCTTCTATAGCTGCAGGGAGTCATGGGTGTAGGCCAAATTGGGCGGATTTACCTGTGGCAGCTAGGATGAGTCCTAAGAGAGGGAGAAGGGGTATTTGGTCTGGGGAGGACTGCTGTTGGATCTCTCAGGTGTTTATTGAGGATGCCAGTCATGCTATGCAGAGGATTAGTCCAATATCCCCAATACGGTTGTAAAGTACGGCTTGAAGTGCGGCGGTGTTGGCTTCTGCTCGGCCATGTCATCATCCAATCAGGAGGAAGGACATAATTCCAACTCCCTCTCAGCCGATAAATAGGAGGAATATATTATTAGCGACGATTAAGGTGAGTATTGCAATGAGAAAGACTAGAAGGTAAAGAGAAAATTTTGTGGTGTGGGGCTCTGAGGCCATATATCATGTTGTAAATTGAAGAATGGATCATGTTACGAATAGTGCAATAGGAAAAAATGTTAAGGAGTATTGGTCTATTTTAAGGCTAAAGGGGATTTTGAAGTTTGCAATAAATTTTCATTCTCAATAGAAAGTGGTATTTTCTATATTCAGGTAGATGGAGAGGATTATGGGAACTAAACTAATTATAAAGGAAGTTTTAACAGTGTGCATGATGGTTGTTGGAGAGTTTAGAAAGTTTTTGGATAGGAGGGGGAGTAAGATAGGCATAGAGAGGGTAGCCAGGGTCAAAAATATAGAAGTGTTGAGGATTAATGGGTAGTCCATTACTTTTACTTGGACTTGCACCAAGATGAATGGCTCCTAAGACCAGTGGATTGCTACTATCCTTTAAAAGTAAGGGGGCTGAGGTCTTAGGCTCAGATGCAAGAGTTAGCAGTTCTTGCTGGTTAAACCTCCCCTCGGCAGGCAAGAAGAGTTTAACTTCTATTTTTAGGATCACAGTCTAATGTTTGGTTTAAAACTATGCTTGCATGTGGGAATTCCTGAGATTAGCTCTGGCTTTAGGATGAGGAGGAGGGAGGGTAGGATATGAAGTGTTATAAGGAGATGTTCTCGTGTATTTGAATTTTGGATGGTTGTAATATAGGTTGGAGTTGGGCCTCGTTGGGTTATAAGGAGCATGTAGAGGGTGTAGGCTGCAGTTAGTAGGGTTGCGGTTCCAGTTAGGATAATGGTAAAGGTGGATCAGTTGAAGAGTGCAATTATGATAGTTAATTCAGCTATTAGGTTAGTAGTAGGGGGAAGGGCTATGTTTGTTAAGTTGGCTAGGAGTCATCAGAGTCCTGTAAGAGGTAAAAGGGGTTGTAGGCCTCGTGTTAGAAGGAGAGTACGACTATGTATACGTTCATAGTTTGTATTAGCTAGGCAAAATAGCATGGAAGAGGTGAGACCATGTGAGATTATTAGGATTATGGCCCCTGAAAAGGATCAGTGGGTTTGGATTATTGTTGCGGCAATGACTAGACCTATGTGACTTACTGAGGAATAGGCGATTAATGACTTGAGGTCGATTTGGCGTAGGCAGATGGAGCTTGTCATTAGTGCCCCTCATAAGGCTAGGGTTAAAAATGGGTAGTAGAGGTAGTCTAATAGGGAGTTTGTAATTATTGAGATACGCATAATGCCATATCCTCCAAGTTTGAGGAGGAGCGCAGCTAGGAGTATAGATCCTGCGATTGGCGCCTCTACGTGAGCCTTTGGGAGTCATAAGTGTAAACCGTAAAGGGGAGCTTTTACTATGAAAGCAAGCAACAGGGCTAGACTTGATATGAGGCCTGTTCAGGAGTTTGAAAGAGGTGAGTGTGAAAGTTTTATTATAGTCACGTGTATAGTTCCTGTTTGAGTGTGAAGATAGAGAATTACTACCAGTAGGGGGAGAGAGCTAATTAGTGTATAAAATAAGAGGTAGATTCCAGCGCTTAGACGTTCTGGTTGGCTACCTCATCGTGTGATTAGGATTAGGGTGGGGATTAGGGTAGCTTCGAATGCGATATAAAATAGTATCAGATCTAAGGCTGAGAAGGCTAAGATAATGAATGGTTGGGTGAGGATTATGGTTATGGTAAAAATATATTTTCGTGTAGGAGGTTCTTGTTGAAGGTGATTTTGGCTTGCTAGAATTATAAGAGGTAGAAGTCAACAAGATAGAACTAATAAGGGGGATGAAATTTGGTCGGTTCCAAGTCATGATGATAGGTTTTTGCTAGGATAATAGGTTGAAGGAAGTCATTGTAAGCTAACGGTTGCAATTAAGAGGCTGTGCGAGGTGACATTGAGTCATAGAAATTTTGGAGGAGATAAGAGGGTTATGGGGAGTAATATGATTGTGGGAAGAATAATTTTTAACATTGTAGAAGGTTTAGATTGTGTAAATGGTCTGATCCATGAGTTCGGGTGGAAGCTACTAGGATTGCTAGGCCAGTGCCTGCTTCACAGGCTGAGAACGCTAACATAAGGATGGGTATTAAGGTGGGGGATGTTGTCTGAGTTTGAATAGGTCACATAGAGAGGGCAATATATATTGATAGTATTATACTCTCTAAGCATAGTAGGGCAGAAATTAGGTGTATTCGGTGAAAGGCTAGTCCTAAACTGCTTAGGGTGAAGGCAGAGTAGAAGCTTAGATGCAGAAAGGTCATTGAGAAAGTCACGGGGTAGGACTGTGGTTTGTTGAGCCGAAATCAACTGTCTTTGCTAGACTAACTTTCTGAAGTTACTCTGCTCATTCCAAGCCCCCTTGAATTCATTCATAGATTAGCCCTAATGCGAGTAGGAGAATGACTGCGGAGGTTCATGCTAGGGTAGTGAGAGGGGAGAGGAGTTGAGTAGCTCATGGGAGGGGCAGTAGGAGGGCAATTTCTAGGTCAAATAAGAGGAATAAGATTGCGACAAGGAAGAATCGGATTGAAAATGGGAGGCGGGCAGAGCCCAGTGGGTCAAAGCCACACTCGTATGGGGACAATTTTTCTGAATCTGGATTTATTTGGGCTAATCAGAGGTTTAGTGAAGTTAGGATGATACACAGTGATATGGAAATTGTGAATATAAAGAGGATTATGTTAATTGCCTTTCTCTGGGTTTGATCCAGATTTTAGAGATTGGAAGTCAATTGTAATTAATATACTAGAAGGGCAAGATCCTCATCAATAGATTGTTATGTAGAGGAACAGTCAGATAATGTCAACAAAATGTCAGTATCAGGCCGCTGCTTCAAAGCCAAAGTGGTGGTTGGATGTGAAATGGAATTTTACGAGGCGGAGGAGGCAAATCAAGAGGAAGGAGGATCCAATGATTACGTGGAGGCCATGGAATCCTGTGGCAACGAAAAAGGTAGACCCATAGACTCCGTCGGCAATTGAGAATGGGGCTTCATAATATTCTATTGCTTGAAGTGCTGTAAAGTAGAATCCTAATAGTACGGTTATAAGTAGAGCTTGGGTAGCTTGGTTTCGATTACCCTCTGTGATGCTGTGATGTGCTCATGTAACAGTGACTCCTGAAGCTAGGAGGATAGCAGTATTTAGTAGGGGAACTTCTATTGGGTTTAGAGGTTTGATCCCCATAGGGGGTCATTGCCCTCCGAGTTCTGGGGTGGGAACTAAGCTGGAGTGGAAGAATGCTCAGAAGAATCCTAGGAAGAAGAATGCTTCGGATGTAATAAATAGAATTATCCCGTAACGTAAGCCCTTTTGGACTGTGGGGGTATGGTGGCCTTGGAATGTGCTTTCTCGTACGATGTCACGTCATCATTGGAGTATCACTAGAACTATAGAGAGTAGGCCTAGGAGCAAGAGTTGGATAGAGCTGTGGTGAAATCATATGGCTAGTCCAGAGGTGGTGAGGAGGGCGGCCGCTGCTCCAAAAATGGGTCAAGGGCTTGGGTCTACTATGTGAAATGAGTGGGCTTGGTGTGTCATTAAGGGTTAAATGTTTTCTTGTAAGTAAAGGCTTAGAAGAAGTACAAAGACATATGCTTGGATTATTGCTACGGCTACTTCTAGAATTGTTAAGAGGAGTAGAATAGTTATAGTTAGAAGAGACACGGTGGGCATGATGGGAAGGAGGACGGTAGTGGCTGTTGAAATGAGTTGGATGAGTAGGTGCCCAGCTGTGAGGTTGGCTGTGAGGCGAACTCCTAAGGCCAGAGGACGAATGAGAAGGCTTGTTGTTTCAATTATGATGAGAGCAGGAATTAGAGGTGTTGGGGTGCCTTCTGGTAGAAGGTGTCCAAGAGAAGCTGAGGGTTGGTTTCGTAGGCCTGTTAGCAGGGTGGCAAGTCATAGAGGGAAGGCGAGGGCTAGGTTTATTGATAGTTGGGTGGTAGGTGTGAATGTGTAAGGTAGGAGGCCTAATAGGTTAATAGCTAGAAGTATAATTATGAGTGATGATAAGATTGGGGCTCATTTATGGCCTTTTTTGTTTAATGGGGTTATTAGTTGTTTTGTGATTAAGTGGAGGAATCAGAGCTGAAGAGTTGAGAGACGATTTGTAATTCATCGATTGCCAGGAGAAGGAAGTAATAGGGTTGGAAATAGCAGTGAGATGAGGATAAGAGGGATTCCGAGGAGGGTTGGGCTTATGAATTGATCAAAGAAGCTTAGGTTCATGGTCAGTTTCAGGAGTGGGGTTTTGTAGTGAGTAGTGTTTTGTTGGAGGGAGGGTTGGTTGGGATAAATAGTAGGAGTTTGGGCTGCAGGATAAGAGAAAAAGTGAGTCACGAAGTAAGTATAATAAAAAGTCAAGGTGCGGGGTTTAGTTGGGGCATGTCATTAAGGAGGATGAATAATCCTCTTTCTCTAGCTTAAAAGGCTAGTGCTGGTTCATAGCTTCTTAATGATTAGGATGTTAGAAGTGAAGATCAGTTTTCGAAGTGTGTTAGAGGGGCTGATTCTACTACAATAGGTATGAAGCTGTGGTTGGCTCCGCAGATTTCTGAGCACTGACCATAGAAGATTCCAGGGCGGGTTGTGATAAAGGAAGTTTGGTTTAGTCGTCCTGGAATTGCATCGGTTTTTACACCAAGGCTAGGAACAGCTCAGGAGTGGAGAACGTCATCAGCTGTAACAATAATTCGAATTGGGGATTCTATTGGAATGACGATGCGGTTATCAACTTCTAGGAGGCGGAAATGGCCGAGTGGTAGATCTGTAGTTGGTAGTATGTAAGAGTCAAAAGATAAGTCTTTAAAGTCTGTGTACTCATAGGATCAGTATCATTGGTGGCCAATGGCTTTGAGGGTGAGGTCAGGCTCATCGATTTCGTCTATTATATAGAGGATTTGAAGGGATGGGAGGGCTAACATGATTAGGACAATGGCGGGTAGGATTGTTCAGACAAGTTCTACTTCTTGTGCGTCGACGGTATTAGAGGATAGTTTTTCTATAAGTATAAGAGCTAGTAAATATAGGACTAGGCTACAGATGGCTAGAGCGACTATTAGGGCGTGGTCGTGAAATTCAATAAGTTCTTCTATAATAGGGGATGAAGCGTCTTGAAAACCAAATTGAGAGTGGTTGGCCATGGAGTTGGAATGGGATGTACTGGGTTTTCACCTGTTATTTAGTCTTGACAAGGCTATGTAATGATTTTACTAACAACCCATAAGAAAGAAGCATGAGTGGTTTGATGCGGTTGGCTTGAAACCAGCTTATGAGGGTTCGATTCCTTCCTTTCTTGTACTTGGACAAAGGCTGGTTCTTCGAAGGTATGGTAGGGAGGAGGGCAGCCGTGAATTCATTCGATGTTTGTAGAGGTAAGTTCTGGTTGTACTACTTTCCGTTTGGATGCGAAGGCTTCTCAGATAATGAACATTAGTATAATTACAGCTACTATGGAGATGAGGGAGCCAATGGAGGATAGGGTATTTCATAGGGTATAAGCATCTGGGTAATCTGAGTATCGTCGTGGTATACCAGCTAGGCCTAGGAAATGTTGTGGGAAAAATGTTAGGTTGACTCCAAAGAATATTACTCCAAAGTGGGCCTTAGCTCATGTGGAGTGAAGGGTGTAGCCGGTGAACAGTGGGAATCAATGTGTGAAGCCAGCTAGAATGGCGAATACTGCCCCCATAGATAGTACATAGTGGAAGTGTGCAACTACGTAGTAGGTGTCGTGCAGGGCGATGTCTAGGGAGGAGTTGGCAAGGACGATGCCTGTCAGTCCACCAATGGTGAAGAGGAAGATAAAGCCTAGGGCTCATAGTATGGGTGGGTCTCATTTGATTGTTCCACCATGTAGGGTTGCTAATCAGCTGAAGACTTTGATGCCAGTGGGGATTGCAATGATTATAGTGGCGGATGTGAAGTAAGCTCGGGTGTCTACGTCCATACCAACTGTAAATATGTGGTGAGCTCATACGATAAAGCCTAGGAAGCCAATGGATAGTATGGCTCAGACTATGCCTATGTAGCCAAAGGGTTCTTTTTTACCGGCGTAATAGGCTACAACATGGGAAATAATTCCGAATCCTGGCAGGATAAGGATGTAGACCTCTGGGTGGCCAAAAAATCAGAATAAGTGTTGATATAAAATTGGGTCTCCGCCTCCTGCGGGGTCAAAGAATGTGGTGTTTAGGTTTCGATCTGTTAGAAGCATTGTAATGCCAGCAGCGAGGACTGGTAGGGAGAGGAGGAGTAGGACTGCAGTAATTAGGACAGATCAGACGAATAGAGGTGTCTGGTATTGTGAGAGAGCAGGTGGTTTTATATTGATTGCTGTGGTAATAAAGTTGATTGCTCCAAGGATGGATGAGACACCTGCCAGGTGAAGGGAGAAGATAGCAAGGTCTACTGATGCACCAGCGTGGGCTAGATTTCCTGCTAAGGGTGGGTATACTGTTCATCCTGTTCCGACTCCGGCTTCTACTGTGGAAGATGCTAGGAGAAGTAGGAAGGATGGGGGAAGTAATCAGAAGCTCATGTTATTTATTCGTGGAAATGCTATGTCGGGGGCACCAATTATTAGAGGTACTAATCAGTTGCCAAATCCTCCGATTATAATAGGCATTACTATAAAGAAAATCATAACGAAGGCATGTGCGGTGACGATTACATTGTAAATTTGGTCATCGCCTAGAAGGGTGCCTGGCTGCCCTAGTTCTGCTCGAATGAGGAGACTAAGGGCTGTGCCGATTATGCCAGCCCATGCACCAAAAATAAGGTAAAGTGTGCCGATATCTTTGTGGTTAGTGGAGAATAGTCAACGGTTGATGAAAGTCATAGGTAAGATGGCTGAGTGTAGAAGCGTTAGGCTGTAGTCCTTTTTACAGAGGTTTAATTCCTCTTCTTATCGATTCTGTAGTGAAGTTCATGTTGAGTTGCAAGCTCATTGATGTGCATTAAACATGCGCCGGGATCTAGTAGGCAGAAGCCTGTTGGTTAGGGCATTTAGCTGTTAACTAAAATTTTATGGGATCAAAGCCCATCTGTCTAGGGGGAGGTTCTAGCTTAATTAAAGCATCTGAGTTGCATTCAGGAGATGCAGGTTAGTGTCCTGTGTACCTTAACAGAAACTAAGAGGGATTAGCCCTTGTTTAAGGCTTTGAAGGCCTTCGGTTTAAATAACCTAAGTTTCTAGGGGATTGCGAGTACTATGGGAGATAGTGGCAGGAGCATAATTGATAGGGAGGTAAAGGTTGTGGTTATGGTGTTAGTTGGTTTGTTAGTTTGTCACTGTTTTATGTAGTTGGTGAAGTTTGGGGGTAGTGTGATGGTTGCACAGTAGGCCAGTCGTAGGTAGAAGAAAAGTCCAAGTAAGGAGAGTAGGCTAATAGCTGTGGCTAGTACTGTTAGTTCTTGTTTTGTGAGTTCTTGAATAATTAATCACTTGGGTAGGAATCCTGTTAGGGGAGGAAGACCTGCGAGGGAGAGGAGGGTGAGCATAAGGATTGTGGTGAGTGATGGGATTTTGGTTCATGTGGATATAACAGTGGATAGTTTTAGGGTATTGGTTGTGTTAAGGATGAGGAAGATGGCAGAAGTTGTTACGGTGTAGAGATAGAACGTAATTAAAGTTAGATTGGGGTTGTAGTTGAGAATAATGGTTATTCATCCTAGGTGTGCGATAGATGAGAAAGCTAAAATTTTGCGAGTTTGGGTTTGGTTAAGTCCTATTCAGCCACCTAGGGCAGCGGAAGCAATAGCTATTGAAGATAGGAGAGTTGGGTTGAGTGAAGAGGATGTTAAGTAGAATAGTGTGGTTGGTGGAAATTTTATGACTGTGGCTAGTAGGAGGCATGTTGTCATAGTTGAGCCTTGAAGAACTTCTGGAAATCAGAAATGAAATGGGACTAAGCCTAATTTAATTGAGATTGCAATAGTTAGTAGTATGCATGATATGGGGTGGGTTAGTTGGGTGATGTCTCATTGGCCAGAGAATCATGCATTGGTCATGCTGGAGAATAGAAGTAGCGTAGATGCGGCTGCTTGGGTTAGAAAGTATTTAGTAGAGGCTTCAATGGCTCGTGGATGGTGGCTTTTAGAGATTAATGGGAGAATAGCTAAAGTGTTAATTTCTAAGCCGATTCATGCTATTATTCAGTGGTTACTTGAAATTGTGATTGAGGTACCTAAGAGCAGGCTTATTGTGGAGATTAGTTTAGCTTGGGGATTCATTAGTAAGGGAAGGAGTTAAACCATCATTTTCGGGGTATGGGCCCGATAGCTTAATTAGCTGACCTTACTAGAAAATAATATAGAGGGAGTATAGAGGATTTTGATTCCTTTAGCGTAGGTTCGATTCCTACTTTTCTAAAATTAGGAAATGAGAGGGCTGGTATACCTCTATATTTACTTTATCATAGTAACCCTTTTGGATTCAGGCACATTTCCTTGAGTGTCTTAGGTAGGGAGGTAGGCCTGCATAGGAGATAGGGAGGCTGGTATGCCATAGGCATAAGGCTAATGTTAGGGGTAAGAAGTTTTTTCAGAGCAAATGTATGAGTTGATCATATCGGAATCGAGGATAAGAGGCGCGGACTCATAAGAATCCTGCGGAAAGGAGGAGGGTTTTTGTAGCTAGAGTAGGGGGAATGAGTTCCTGAGGGAGATTAAGTGAGCTAGGGTTTAGGAATAGAATGGTTGTGAGTGCGTTTATTAGTATAATGTTAGCATATTCGGCGAGAAAAAATAAGGCGAATGGTCCTGCGGCATATTCTACGTTGAACCCTGAGACTAGTTCAGATTCTCCTTCTGTCAGGTCAAATGGAGCACGGTTTGTTTCGGCAAGAGTGGAGATATATCATATTATTGCTAGGGGTCAGGAGGAGAAAATGAGGTAGAGAGGCTCTTGAGTTGTAGCCAGGGTATTGAGGGTGTAGTTACCACTAAGGATAATTACGGATAGGAGAATAATGGCCAGGGTAACTTCATAGGAGATAGTCTGTGCGACTGCTCGGAGGGCACCGATTAAGGCATATTTTGAGTTGGAGGCTCATCCTGATCATAGAATTGAATAGACTGCCAGGCTAGATAGGGCTAGAAGGAAGAGTATGCCAAGGTTTAGGTCGGTAAGGGGAAAGGGTAGGGGAAGTGGTGTTCAGATTGTAATTGCTAGGAGAAGGGCTAATATAGGGGTAGATATAAATAGATAGGGGGATGAAGTTGATGGACGGATAGGTTCTTTGATAAATAGCTTCACTCCATCTGCTATAGGTTGTAAGAGACCGAATGGTCCTACAATATTAGGGCCTTTTCGGGCTTGCATGTAACTTAGAATCTTACGTTCAACTAGGGTAAGAAATGCTACGGCGATGAGGATGGAGAGAGCATAGGATATTGATATGATAAGGTAAGTGAGGGTTAAGTGAATTGTCATGTGATTTGTGTCGGAGCTAGGGAGAGGATTTGAACCTCTGGGTAAAGGGCTTAAGCCTTCTGCATTTGCCAAGCTCTGCCACGCTAGCGGTCCTTTTCTAGGAGGGAGTTGTGGTGAAGCTCTTAGTAATTTAGTTGGGTTCATTACTGGGTGCGAAGGCGTGCTTGTGGTATAGGCCTTACTTCTTCGGTCCTTTCGTACTAGAAGGAGTTATAACATAGATAGAAACCGACCTGGATTACTCCGGTCTGAACTCAGATCACGTAGGACTGTTAATCGTTGAACAAACGAACCCTTAGTAGCGGTTGCACCACTAGGATGTCCTGATCCAACATCGAGGTCGTAAACCTCCTTGTCGATGTGGGCTCTTGAAGGAGATTGCGCTGTTATCCCTGGGGTAGCTAGGTTCATTACTCAATTATATTGGGTCTGGTTGCTATTAGCACGTTGATGGGTAGTTCTTGGTTAAGATGGATTATCTGGTATTTGGAGGTTGAGTTTGTCTCCAAGGTCGCCCCAACCAAAAAATGCACACCAGCAAAATCCCGGGGAGTGGGTCCTATAGGTGGGTATTGTTAATGGGAGTGGTAGCAGATTTTAAAGTTCCACAGGGTCTTCTTGTCTTATGGGGATATTCCTGCTTTTGCACAGGGAGATCAATTTCACTGATTATCTGTAGGAGACAGCTAAGACCTCGTTAAGCCATTCATACAAGTCCCGATTTATGGGACAATTGATTGCGCTACCTTTGCACGGTTAGGATACCGCGGCCGTTGAACGTATTGTCACTGGGCAGGCTTCACCTTTAATACTTGGTTTGCTAAAGGCTATGTTTTTGGTAAACAGTCGGGCCTTGGATTTGCCTAGTTCCTTTTACAGATTTTAATCGTCCTTGGGGGCGCTCCATAGGTGGGTTAACAGAGTTTTGGGTATAAGGTCTTGTTAAGGTTAGAAAATATCCTGTGGACTGTTAATAATGTTGTAATGTAAGCTTGCGCCATAGAGGGGATCCCTAGTTACTTATTTTAGCATAAATTCTCTTATTTAATATAAGTTGGCCTATTGGGGAAGAGGGAGTCATAAGGGAGTTTGGATTTTTTGGGAGAGGAGCTTTGACGCATTCTTTAATGGTGGCTGCTTGAAGGCCCACAGTTAAGTAATAAATGAATTTATCCGCTAGGGGAGAGTGTACTCTTTTTTAAAGGAGCTGTACCTCCTTTAAATAGCCCTTAATTCGCTTCATGTGGGTTGAGTGTAGTCCTGGGAGGTGAATTAAGAGGGAACTAAGATTCATTTCATAGGCAACCAGCTATCACCCAGCTCGATTGGCTTTTCACCTCTACTAACGAGTCTTCCCACTCTTTTGCAACAGAGACGGGTTTGCTCAGTAGATAGCTGCTCGTGAGTAGCTCGCTTGGGTTTCGGGGGGGCAAGCTTAAATTGGCGTTTTGCTTGGGTAGTTTCTCGCTAAATCATGATGCAAAAGGTACAAGGGCTGGTCTTTGCTGTTTATTGCTTGGGTTGTCATTACTATTTCATCCTTCCCTTACGGTACATGATCTCTATTGCGTCTTGAGTCTACCTTTCTATCGCCTATACTAGGTTGAGTATGAGAATGTTTTGATTTAATAGGTGGTATTAACTTGGTTTATATGTAATTTGGTAGAAGAGCTAGAGTTAGGCTTCAAGGCGATCTGATATGGGGCAGATATCTTTCAGGTGTAAGCTGAATGCTTTAGTTATAGCTACGCCTTGGTAGACTAAGTGCACCTTCCGGTACACTTACCTTGTTACGACTTGCCTCATCTCTAGCTTAGGGGTTTATTATAAATAGAATTAATTATAGCTTGTGAGGAGGGTGACGGGCGGTATGTACGTGCTCCAGAGCCAGCTTAAAGGAGGCATTATTATCCTGCTTTACTGCTAAATCCACCTTTTAGGGGTGATTTCACACTCCTTGTCGTGAGGTATTCTATGTTAGAAAATGTAGCCCATTTCTACCATCTCATGAGCTATACCTTGACCTGTCTTATTAGTGGGATGTTGCTGTTGTGCCCACTGTTAAACCCTCAGTTTAGGGGTGGGCTGACGACGGCGGTATATAGGCTGATTTGGCAAGGGATGGTTGGTGTATCGTGGGTTATC
>NW_026138674.1:0-20139 GCF_025592945.1 Manacus candei
GGAGAGAAGGAGGGAATTTCCCTCAAAAAAAGCGAATTTTACCTCAGGGAGGGTTCTTCAGAAAAAGGAGGGATTTACCTCAAAAAGAGGTTTTTTTTGCCTCTGGAAAAGGGATATTTGTCTCGGAGGGGAAGTATCATCAAAAAATGATTTTTTTTTTCCTCACGGAAAGGGATATTTACCTCAAAAATTTACGTGTTTTCATCCAGAAAAAGGATTTGCCTCAAAGATGAGGGGGTGCTGTTCAAAGGAAAGTTTCCACATGGAAAGGGTATGTTTATCTCAAAAAAAAAGAGGGTTTACCTCAAAAAAGCAAGTTTTTATTAAAAAAAGGTTTCCCTCTCTAAAGGTTTCCCTTTCTCTAAAAAGAAAAGTTTTTAAAAGTGGGAAAAAAGGTTTTCTTAAAAAAAATAATTTTTTTCTCAAAAAACCAGAGTTCTTTTCCCTGGAAAAGGAATATTTCACCTCGGGGGGTAGAAATGTCCTCAAAAAAGGAGGTTTTACCTCAGGAAAAGGGACATTTCCTAAGAAAGAAGGAGGTTTCCCCTCAAAAAAGGGGGATTTTTGCCTCAAAAGAGGCGAGTTTTACCTCAGGAAAAGGGACATTTACCCCTGGGGAGGGGGGTTGTTCTCAAGAAAGAACACAATTATCCCTGGAAAAGGGATAATCACTCCAAAAAAAGAGGGTTTCTCTTAAAAAAAAACCCAGACGGTTTTGAGTTAAAAAAAAAAAAAAAGAGGGGGGGTAATTTTCCTTCGGAAAAGGGAGATTTACCTCATGAAAGGGCTTCTCAAAAAAAAGTTTTTCCTCCAAATGAAGGTTTTATACCCCAAAAAAGAGAGTTTTCCCTCAAAAAAAAAGGAGTTTTTCCTCAGGGAGGGGGAAGATTCCTCACAAAAGGACGATTACTTGTCCAAAAGGGATCTTGACTCCACGGAGGGAGGTTTTACATCAGGAAAAAGGATATTTTTTTACCTCAGGAAAGGTAAATTTTGCCTTACAAAGGGGGGTTTTACCTCAGGAAAGAGAAATTTTCACCTCGGGGAGGAGGATTTTACCTCAGAAAAGGGTTTTTTACCTCAGAAAATAAGAATTTTACCTCACAGAAGAGGGTTTTACCTCATGAAAGAGCATTTCGCGCTTCAGGAAACACATGTTTTACCTCGGGGGGAAGGTTTTACCTCAGAAAAGTGGATTCTTACCTCAGGAAAGGTAAATTTTACCTCACAGAAAAGGGTTTTACCTCAGGAAAGAGCATTTCTCCCCTCAGGGAAGGGTTTTTTACCTCAAAAAAGGTTTTTCTTCCCTCAGAAAAGTGGATTTTTTGCCACAGGAAAGAGGTGTTTTAGCCCGGGGGGAAGGTTTTACCTCAGGAAAGTGGATTTTTACCTCAGAAAATAAGTGTTTTACCTCAGGGAGGAAGGTTTTAAGGTTTTACCTCAGAAAAGTGGATTTTTAGCTCAGGAAAGTGGATTTTTTTACCTCAGAAAATAGGTGTTTTTACCTCAGGGGGGAAGGTTTTACCTCAGGAAAGTGGATTTTTATCTTGGGAAAGAGATGTTTTACTCCAGGGGGGAAGGGTTTAAGGTTTTACCTCAGAAAAGTGGATTTTTGCCACAGGAAAGGGGTGTTTTACCTCAGGGGAGGAAGTTTTTACCTCAGGAAAGTGGATTTTTACCTCAGGAATGGAGTGTTTTACCTCAGGGGGGAAGGTTTTAAGGTTTTTACCTCAGAAAAGTGGATTTTTCCTCAGGAAAGGGGTGTTTTACCCCAGGGGTAAAGCTTTTACCTCAGGAAAGTGGATTTTTACCTCAGAAAGGGGTGGTTTACCCCAGGGGAAAGGTTTTACCTCAGGAAAGCGGATTTTTCCCTCAGGAAAGGGGTGTTTCACCTCAGGGAGGAAGGTTTTAAGGTTTTACCCCACAAAAGTGGATTTTTACCTCAGGAAAGGTGTTTTACCTGGGAAAGGTTTTACCTCAGGAAAGTGGATTTTTACCTCAGGAAAGGGGTGTTTTACCCCAGGGGGGAAGGTTTTACCTCAGAAAAGTGGATTTTTCCCTCAGGAAAGTCAGATTTCCCCTCGCAGAAGAGGTTTTTCCCTCACAAAAGCGCTTTTCTCACCTCTCAAATTGTTTTTTTTTTCTCACCTCCCGAAGTGTTTTTTCCCTCAGGGCAGCAGAACGGACCCGCCCCCCTCCCCCCCCCCCCCCCCCCCCCCGGGAGTTCGGGACCCCACAAAAAACCCCCGACCCCCTTTAACCTCCAAAGTTTAATAATAATAAAAAAAATCATAATACAATAAAATAAGGCCCCCCCGCCCCCGCCCCGCTACAAAGAGCCCGAGACCTGTTAGTGTCAGCGAGGGGGGGGCAGGGGGGCCCCAGATCCGCCCCCCCCGCCCCCCACCCCCCAATCCTATAAAAAACCCGGTGCGGGGGGGGCTGGCCCTGTTGTGCTGGTTGGGGCCCCCCCTCCCCGCTCTGGGGGGACCCCCGGACCCCCCCCGTGTGTGGCCCCCACACCCCCCCCGGGGGCCTGAACGATACAAAAGAAACAACTCAATAATTACAACGCGGGGGGGGCGGGGAGGGGGGGAGCCCCCCCATCATTGGGGGGGGGGTGTCGGGGGGGCCCGGGGTGTCGGGGGGCCCGGCGTGGCCCCCCCAGTCCCTCCCCACCGGCGGCAGGAGCGTCCGTCCGAGCTGGGGGCTCCACGTCACGAGTCCTGGGGGGGGTACAGGGGACATGGTGGGGGGACACCCCAAAAACCCACAGGGAGCCCCTCTCATGGTCTGGGGACACCCCAAAAACCCACAGGGAGCCCCTCCCCTGGTTTGGGGACACCCCAAGAACCCCCGGGGAGCCCCTCCCCTGGTTTGGGGACACCCCAACACCCCACAGGGAGCCCCTCCCCTGGTTTGGGGACACCCCAAAACCCCACAGGGAGCCCCTCCCCTGGTTTGGGGACACCCCAAGAACCCCCGGGGAGCCCCTCCCCTGGTTTGGGGACACCCCAAAAACCCACAGAGAGCCCCTCCCCTGGTGAGCCTCTCCCCTGGTTTGGGGACACCCCAAAAACCCACAGGGAACCCCTCCTCTGGTTTGGGGGGACAGGTCTGTCCCTGTACCCCACAAACCCCGTTGCCCAATGGATACAGGGAACCCCCCTCCAACTCTCCTCCCTGCACCCCATCACCCCCCCCAGTAACCCTCTCCGTCCCCCAGTAACCCCCCATCACCCCAGAACCCTCCCAGTTCTCCTCCTGGGACCTGCCCCCCACCCACCAATAACCCCCCCCACCCCAAAATCCCCCGACACAACCCCCCTTAACCCACAAACTCTCTCTTGCCCCACAACTCCCCCAGACCCCCGTGACCTGCCCCGAGCCCCCCACTCACCCCCGGGGCCTGGGGGCCGGGTTGGGGGCTGTCCCGGGGGTCCCCCCCCTCGGGCCCCCGACTCCTCTTTGGCTCCAGCTCCTCCTTGGCCAGGGGGGGGAGGTCCCCCCGCTCCCCCCGGCGCTTCCGACGCCGCTCGGGGTCCCGGCCGCGGGCACGAGCCCCCCGGCGCTCCGCCTGCTCCAGCTGGGGGGGGACAGCACGTCAGGGACCCCAAATGGGACACGGCCCGTCAGGGACCCCAAATGGGACACGGCCCGTCAGGGACCCCAAAATGGGGGGACACAGCCCGCCAGGGACCCCCAAATGGGACACGGCCCGTCAGGGACCCCCCCAAATGGGACACAGCCCGTCAGGGACCCCAAATGGGGGGACACAGCCCGTCAGGGACCCCCCAAATGGGACACAGCCCGTCAGGGACCCCAAATGGGGGGGTCATAGACCATCAGGGACCCCCAAATGGGACACAGCCCGTCAGGGACCCCAAATGGGACACAGCCCATCAGGGACCCCAAATGGGACACAGCCCGTCAGGGACCCCCCAAATGGGACATGGTCCATCAGGGACCCCCCCAAATGGGATACACCCTGTGAGGGACCCCCCCAAATGGGACACAGCCCATCAGGGACCCCAAATGGGGGGACACAGCCCGCCAGGGACCCCCGAATGGGACACAGACCATCAGGGACCCCAAATGGGACACAGCCCGTCAGGGACCACCAAATAGGACACAGCCCATCAGGGACCCCCAAATGGGGGGTCACAGCCCATCAGGGAACCCAAATGGGAGGACACAGCCCATCAGGGACCCCCAAACGGGACACAGCCCGTCAGGGACCCTGAAATGGAACACAGCCCGTCAGGGACCCCCCCAAATGGGGGATCACAGCCCATCAGGGACCCCCAAATGGGACACACCCCGTGAGGGACCCCCCCAAATGGGATACACCCCGTGAGGGACCCCCAAATGGGACACAGCCCATCAGGGACCCCAAATGGGACACACAGCCCGTCAGGGACCCCCAAATGGGGGACACACACCCATGAGGGACCCCCAAATGGGACACACCCTCTGTGAGAGACCCCCAAATGGGACACACCCCATCAGGGACCCCCAAATGGCGGGTCACAGCCCATCAGGGACCCCTCAAATGTGACACCCCATCAGGGACCCCCCTTGGTGACACACCCCCCCTTGGTGACCCGGCGAGGTCTGAGGGGTTTGGGGTGGGCTCTGGGGCAGTTCTGGGGTTTGGGACTCCCCCGTACCCCGAGCAGGAGGCACCAAGGGTGGGGAGGGTCTGGGGGGCTCTGGGGGTCTCTGTGTCCATGGGGCGGGTTCGGGGGGTTCAGGGCTGAGTCTGGGGGGGTGTTTGGGGTTCAGGACCCCCCCGTACCCCGAGCAGGAGGCACCAAGGGTGGGGAGGGTCTGGGGGGCTCTGGGGGTCTCTGTGTCCATGGAGCGGGTTCAGGGCTGAGTCTGGGGGTCTCTGTGTCCATGGGGTGGGTTCGGGGGGTTCAGGGTTGAGTCTGGGGGGGCTCTGTGTCCATGGGGTGGGTTCAGGGCTGAGTCTGGGGGTCTCTGTGTCCATGGGGTGGGTTCAGGGATGAGTCTGGGGGTCTCTGTGTCCATGGGGTGGGTTCAGGGCTGAGTCTGGGGGTCTCTGTGTCCATGGGGTGGGTTCGGGGGGTTCAGGGCTGAGTCCAGGGGGCTGTTTGGGGTTCGGGCCCCCCCCGTACCTCGAGCAGCAGCCGGAAGAGGGGCAGGGGGGGTGGCCGGGTCGCCTGCAGCAGCCGCCAGATGCTCTGGGCCTCGTCCAGTGTCACCTCCAGCAGGTCCCCCTCCATCATCAGCTCCTCCAGCGGCCGCCGCGTCCCCTCGGCCAGTTCCAGCACCGGCCCCTGGAGCCGGGGCAGGGCCGCGCTCAGGGCCTCCAGCTCTGCGGGGACATCACAGGGACATTGGGGACACCGTGGGGACATTGGGGACACCACAGGGACATGGGGACAGCACAGGGACATGGCCAGTTCCAGCAGCCCCTGGAGCCGGGGCAGGGCCACGCTCAGGGCCTCCAGCTCTGCGGGGACATCACAGGGACATTGGGGACACTGTGGGGACATTGGGGACACCACAGGGACACCACAGGGACATGGGGACACCACAGGGACATGGGGACAGCACAGGGACATGGCCAGTTCCAGCAGCCCCTGGAGCCGGGGCAGGGTCACACACAGGGCCTCCAGCTCTGCGGGGACATCACAGGGACATTGGGGACACTGTGGGGACATTGGGGACACCACAGGGACATGGGGACAGCACAGGGACATGGCCAGTTCCAGCACCGGCCCCTGGAGCCGGGGCAGGGTCACACACAGGGCCTCCAGAGATCCAGAGGGTCCCTCAGCACCCCCCGGTTCACCAGGGATCCACCAGATCCCTCCTCACCCCCCTCACTCCCCTGGGATCCCATGGGAACCCCAGAGATCCAGAGGGTCCCTCAGCACCCTCCAGCTCACCAGGGATCCACCAGATCCCTCCTTCTCCCCCCTCACTCCCCCGGGATCCCCGGAGCCCCCCAGCCCTCCCTGGGCTCAGGGGGCTGCCCAGGGCCCGGGGGATCCCCCAAAGCCCCCCAGCCCTCCCTGGGCTCAGGGGGCTGCTCAGGGCCCAGGGGGATCCCCCAAAGCCCCCCAGCCCCACTCACCCGAGGGCAGGGGGCCGTTCTTCTCCGGGCTGGGGGCGTCCCCGTTCTCCACCGACACCTGGGGGGGGAGGGAGGTGTTGGGGGGGGAACTCGGTCTCCCCCAGCCCCAAAACCCACCCCAGGACCTTCCCCTGAGGGCCAAAACCTGCCCCACATCCCCTCCACCCCCCAGACCTCCCAAACCTTGGGGTGTTCCTTGCCCTGGGCCTTCCTCGGGGTTCCATCCCCATCATCCGTGCTGCAGGGCTACCAGTCACCCCAAACCCCCCAACCCCTCCCCAAACCTTGGTCTGCTCGTTGCCCCTGCTCTCCTGGAGTGCCCCATCCCCATCACCCCTGTGCAGGCGGTGCCTCAGGGCCACTGGTCACCCCAAACACCCCACACACCCCTCAGAGCACCCAGACCCCCTCAGAGCCCCCAAACTCCCCCCAAACCTTGGTCTGCTCGTTGCCCCTGCTCTCCCGGAGCGCTCCGTCCCCGCCGTCCCCGTGCAGGCGATGCCTCAGGGCCGCCACTCACCCCAAACCCCCTCAGAGCCCCCAACCCCCCCCCCAAGCCCCCCAAATACCCCCCAAACCCCCCCAAACCTTGGTCTGCTCGTTGCCCCTGCTCTCCCAGAGCGCTCCGTCCCCGCCGTCCCCGTGCAGGCGGTGCCTCAGGGCCGCCACTCACCCCAAACCCCCTCAGAGCCCCCAAACCCCCCCCAAACCCCCCAAGTACCCCCCAAGTACCCCCCAAACCTTGGTCTGCTCGTTGCCCCTGCTCTCCCGGAGCGCTCCGTCCCCGCCGTCCCCGTGCAGGCGATGCCTCAGGGCCGCCACTCACCCCAAACCCCCTCAGAGCCCCCAACCCCCCCCCCAAGCCCCCCAAATACCCCCCAAACCCCCCCAAACCTTGGTCTGCTCGTTGCCCCTGCTCTCCCGGAGCGCTCCGTCCCCGCCGTCCCCGTGCAGGCGATGCCTCAGGGCCGCCAGGCGCTCCAGGGGCGCGGCCACGTCGGGGGACGCCAGGAGCTGCCTGGCGCGGTCCTGCCAGGTGATGGCCCGCTCGGTGAGGCACTGCAGGGCCTCGCCCTCGGGCAGCCGCACCGGCAGCTTCTGCAGGGCCACCAGCAGCGCCAGGATGGTCTCGAGGCGCGGGCGCCGCGAGCGCTGGCACAGCGGGCACAGGAACTTGGCGTCCCACTCCCACCAGGCCGGCGACGGCTTCTGGGCGCCCAGGCGGGGCCAGGCCACGCAGGAGCCGTGGAACCAGTCCCGGCAGAGCTGGCACTGCAGCATGCCCGGCCCCGCCGGCTGCCCGCACACGCACGACGGGGGCCCCGGGCCCGGCAGCGGCGGGGCCGCCTTCTGAGAGTTGGCGTGGCGGAGCCGCAGCATCCCCTCCTTCTCCTTCTGCTCGCCCTCCTTGAACGCCACGATCTGGGGGGGCAGCGGGGACGGGGGGTGAGAGCCCAGCCCGAAATAAACACCAAAATCGGGGGGTGAGACCCCAGCCCAAAATAAACACCAAAATCGGGGGGAAAGGGATGTGAGCAGGGACAGGGGGGTGAGACCCCCCAACCCAAAATAAACACCTGGGTCTGGGGTGTTTATTTTGGGGGGAAAGGGATGTGAGTAGGGAAAGGGGGGTGGGACCCCCCAGCCCAAAATAAACACCTCGGTCTGGGGGGAACATGAGCAGGGACAAGGGATGAGCCCCCCACCCCCAAATAAACACCTCGGTCTGGGGTGTTTACTTTGGGGGGAAAGGGGGCAAAGGGATGTGAGCAGGGACAGAAAGGTGGGAGCCCCCAGCCCAAAATAAACACCTCGGTCTGGGGGGGAAAAGGAATGTCAGCAGGGATGGGGGGGTGGGAGCCCCCAGCCCAAAATAAACACCTCAATCTGGGGGGAGAGGGATGTGAGCAGGGATGGGGGGGTGGGAGCCCCCCAGCCCAAAATAAACACCTCGGTCTGGGGGGGAAAGGGATGTGAGTAGGGATGGGGGGGTTGGAGCCCCCAGCCCAAAATAAACACCTCGGTCTGGGGGGGAAAGGGATGTGAGCAGGGAAAAGGGGGGTGGGAGCCCTCACCCCAAAATAAACACCTCGGTCTGGGGGGGGAAAGGGATGTGAGCAGGGAAAAGGGGGGTGGGAGCCCTCACCCCAAAATAAACACCTCGGGCTGGGGGGGAAAGGGATGTGAGTAGGGATGGGGGGGTTGGAGCCCCCAGCCCAAAATAAACACCTCGGTCTGGGGGTGATGTGAGCAGGGACAGGGACTGGGGGGTGTGGGTGCCCCCCAACCCTTGAACACCCCGACCTGGGGGGGCTGGGAGTGTGAGAGGGGGGCACAGGGATGAGGGGGATGTGGGTACAAGATGGGGGAGGACAGGGGTGCCCCCCAACCCTTGAGAGCCACAACCTGGAGGGAATCAGGGACGGGAAAGGCGACGGGGACCGGGAGCCACATGACAGGAACGGGGGGATGTGGGTCCCCCCCACCCCAAAAAACCCCTGACCCCCCCGATGTGGGGGGTGGGAGGCAGGGAGGGGAGGGGTCCCGGGTGCCCCCCCTCACCACGGCGCCGGGGTCCCGCAGGTCCTGTGCCGACAGCCCCAGGCTCTCGGCGTCCAGCCGGTACAGCCCCGGCTCCTGCCGCCACTTGAGCCGCTTGCTGCTGTCCGAGCCCGCGTCGGCGCAGGGGCACAGCACCTGGGGGGGGAAACAGGGGGGTCAGAGCCCCAGAACCCGGCCAAGCACAGCCCCATTCCACCAGCTCACCCCAAAAACCACCCCAAATCTCCTCCTGGCTCCACAAAGACACCCTGAAACCCCAGGGGGGTCAGAGCCCCAAAACCCGGCCAAGCACGGCCCCACTCCACCAGCTCACCCCAAAAATCCACCCAAACCCTCCCACTTCCACTAAACCAGCCCAAAGTTTCTCCAAATCCCCTTCCAACTCCACCAACCCACCCCAAAACCCCCCAGCCACAGCCCCATTCCATCAACTCACCCCAAACACCCACCCCAAATCTCCTCCTGGCTCCACAAACACACCCCGAAACCCCCCAGCCACAGCCCTGTTCCACCAACCCACCCCAAACCCCTCCCAGCTCCACAAACACACCCCAAAACCCACCTAAACCCTCCCAGTTCCACAAACACACCCCAAACACCCCCAAACCCTCCCAGTTCCACCAACCCACCCCAAAAACCCACCCCAGTCCCCTCCCAGCTCCACAAACACACCCTAAAACCCACCCAAACCCTCCCAGAGCCCCCTAATCCCTCTCCCAGTTCCACTAAACCAGCCCAAAGTTTCTCCAAATCCCCTTCCAACTCCACCAACCCACCCCAAAACCCACCCAAATCCCCTCCCAGCTCCACAAACACACCCCAAACCCCCCTAATCCCCCTCCCCAAACCCCTAAACCAACCCAAAGTCCCCCCAAATCCCCTCCCAGCTCCACAAACACACCCTAAAACCCACACAAACCCACCCAAACCCCCCTAATCCCCCTCCCAGTTCCACTAAACCAGCCCAAAGTCCCCCCAAATCCCCTTCCAGTTCCACCAACCCACCCCAAAAACCCACCCAAATCCCCCCCAGCTCCCCCCCGTGCCCACCTCGAGCAGGGTGTAGCAGGAGTTTTTCTTGAGGAAGGTTCTGGAAGCCTTGTCCCGCCAGGAATGGGCCGTCCCCACCTGCACCTCGAGCTGCCTCAGCTCCTCCAGCCGCACCGGCAGGTCCCGGCCCACGGCCACCAACCCCTCCAGGTCATCCAGGCACGGGTAGTGGTCCCCGTTCTGGGGGCACAGGGGGGTCAGGGGGGGTCTGGGGGGGCCCAGGGCCACCAACCCCTCCAGGTCATCCAGGCACGGGTAGTGGTCCCCGTTCTGGGGGCACAGGGGGGTCAGGGGGGGTCTGGGGGGGATTTGGGGGGCCCACGGCCACCAGCCCCTCCAGGTCATCCTAGGGAGGTTTTAGGGGTGGGACTGAGGGGGGCTCTTATAGGTACCCCCAGGGCAGCCACCAAGGGGCTTTGGGGGGTGTTTCGTGAAGGTTTGGGGAGGTTTTAGGGGTGGGATTGGGGGGTGGTTTGTGGGGACCCCCAAGGCAGTTACTGAAGGGCTTTGGGGGGTGTTTTGTGAAGGTTTAGGGAAATTTTAGGTGTGGGATTGGGGGGGCTCTTGTGGAGACCCCCAGGGCAGCTGCTGGGTGGCTTTGGGGGGCGGTTTTTGAAGGTTTGGGGAGGTTTTAGGGGTGGGATTGGGGGGTGGTTTGTGGGGAGCCCCAGGGCAGCCACTGAGGGGTCTGGGGGGTCTCAGGGGGTCTCCCCCACCTGGATCTCCTCGACGTCGGCGATCCAGGCCCGGGCCTTGCCCAGGGCCTCCTTCAGGGCCTGGATGTTGGGCAGCAGGGCCGGGATGTTCTCGGCCTCCTTGATGATGGCGGCCAGCGTGGCCGGGGGGTGCTTCTGCCTGCGGGGGGGCTCGGCTCAGGGACCCCCGGGACACCCCAGGGACCCCCAAACCCAGGGACACCCCAGGGACCCCCCAAACCCAGGGATACACCCAGGGACACCCCCAGGGACCCCCAAACCCAGGGATACACCCAGGGACACCCTCAGGGACCCCCCAAACCCAGGGATACCCCCAGGGACACCCCCAGGGACCCCCAAACCCAGGGACACCCCCAGGGACACCCCCAAACCCAGGGATACACCCAGGGACACCCCCAGGGACCCCCAAACCCAGGGACACCCCCAGGGACACCCCCAAACCCAGGGATACACCCAGGGACACCCCAGGGACCCCCCAAACCCAGGGATACCCCAGGGACCCCCCCTGAGAACCAGCCCCTTTATTTCCCCCCAAGATGTCCCCCCCAGCCCCTTTATCCCCCCAAGACACCCCCCAGCCCCTTTATGCCCCCCATCCACCCCTCAGCCCCTTTATCCCCCCAAGATGTCCCCCCAGCCCCTTTATTCTTCCGAGACACCCCCCAGCCCCTTTATCCCCCTGAAACACTCCCCCAGCCCCTTTATTCCCCCCAAAACTGCCCCCCAGCCCCTTTATCCCCCCGAGACACCCCCCAGCCCCTTTACCCCCCCAAGACACCCCCCAGCCCCTTTATCCCCCCAAAACTGCCCCCCCAGCCCCTTTATTTCCCCCTAAGACACCCCCAGCCCCTTTATTTCCCCCCAAGATGTCCCCCCAGCCCCTTATGCTCCCAAAACTGCCCCCCCAGCCCCTTTATCCCCCTGAGACACCCCAGCCCTTTATCCTGCCAGCCCCAAGATGCCCCCCCAGCCCCTTATTGCCCCAAAACTGCTCCCCCAGCCCCTTTATCCCCCCAAGATGCCCCCCAGCCCCTTTATCCCCCCAGCCCCATTATCCCCCCAAGATGTCCCCCCAGCCCCTTTATCCCCCTGAGACACCCCCCAGCCCCTTTATTTCCCCCCAAGATGCCCCCCCAACCCCTTTATCCCCCCGAGATACCCCCCAGCCCCTTTATCCCCCTGAAACACTCCCCCAGCCCCTTTATCACCCCAAAACTGCCCCCCTAGCCCCTTTATCCCCCTGAAACACTCCCCCAGCCCCTTTATACCCCCAAGACACCCCTCAGCCCCTTTATCCCCCCCAAGACACCCCCCAGCCCCTTTATACCCCCAAGACACTCCCCCAGCCCCTTTATCCCCCTGAGACACCCCCCAGCCCCTTTATTTCCCCCCAAGACACCCCCCAGCCCCTTTATCCCCCCAAGATGCCCCCCAGCCCCTTTATTCCCCCCAAGACACCCCCCAGCCCCATTATCCCCCCCAAAGGTGCTCCCCAGCCCCTTTATCCCCCCAAGATGTCCCCCAGCCCCTTTATTTCCCCCCGATCCACCCCCCAGCCCCTTTACCCCCCCCCATCCACCCCCCCGTGCCCCCCCCGTGCCCACCTGGCCTCGAGGCACATCTGGGCCTTCTCCTCCCAGCGCTGGGCGATGGTCAGCAGCTCCTGCAGCTCGGCCATGGCCACGTCCACGGCGGGGCTGGGGGCCACGGTCCTGCCCGCCTGGATGAGCCCCCTCATGACGGGCAGGGGCACGCGGGGCGCGGGGGCTGGCGCAGCGTGGCCGTCACCTCCTCCAGCCAGGCCGCCTGGGCCAGCTGGCGCTGCAGCCGCCGGCCCTCGGGCACCTCCACGCCCAGCCGGGACCCCCGGGCCAGCAGGTCCCGCAGGGCACCCGCCCCCGGCGAGGGCACGGCCAGGGCGGCCTGGGCCTCCAGCTGGAATGATTCCACCCGATCCAGGAGGGCCTGGAATAGAGGGGATGGGGTCAGGGACACCTCAGGGACATCCCTGGGACACCTCAGGGACATCCCTGGGACACCTCAGGGACAGCCCTGGGCCTCCAGCTGGAATGATTCCACCCGCTCCAGGAGGGCCTGGAATAGAGGGGATGGGGTCAGGGACAGCCCTTGGGGGGTCAGGGACAGTCCTGGGACACCTCAGGGACACCCCTGGGCCTCCAGCTGGAATGATTCCACCCGCTCCAGGAGGGCCTGGAACAGAGGGGATGGGGTCAGGGACAGCCCTTGGGGGTCAGGGACAGTCAGGGACACCCCTGGGCCTCCAGCTGGAATGATTCCACCCGCTCCAGGAGGGCCTGGAATAGAGGGGATGGGGTCAGGGACACCTCAGGGACATCCCTGGGACACCTCAGGGACAGCCCTGGGCCTCCAGCTGGAATGATTCCACCCGATCCAGGAGGGCCTGGAACAGAGGGGATGGGGTCAGGGACAGTCCTTGGGGGTCAGGGACACCCCTGGGACACCTCAGGGACAGCCCTGGGCCTCCAGCTGGAACGACTCCACCCGATCCAGGAGAGCCTGGAATGAGGGGACAGGGTCAGGGACAGTCCTTGG
Source organism: Manacus candei (assembly GCF_025592945.1). Lineage (NCBI taxonomy): Eukaryota > Metazoa > Chordata > Aves > Passeriformes > Pipridae > Manacus > Manacus candei. The sequence continues at coordinate 13,009 of NW_026138674.1, forward strand.
GGGTCAGGGACAGTCCTCGGGGGTCAGGGACAGTCCTTGGGGGTCAGGGACACCCCTGGGACACCTCAGGGACACCCCTGGGCCTCCAGCTGGAATGATTCCACCCGCTCCAGGAGGGGCCTGGAACAGAGGGGATGGGGTCAGGGACAGTCCTTGGGGGTCAGGGACAGTCCTTGGGGGTCAGGGACACCCCTGGGCCTCCAGCTGGAACGACTCCACTCGATCCAGGAGAGCCTGGAATGAGGGCACAGGGTCAGGGACAGCCCTTGGGGGTCAGGGACAGTCAGGGACACCTCAGGGACACCCCTGGGCCTCCAGCTGGAACGACTCCACTTGCTCCAGGAGGGCCTGGAATGAGGGAATGGGGTCAGGGACACCCCTGGGACACCCCTGGAATGATTCCACCCGCTCCAGGAGGGCCTGGAATGAGGGGACAGGGTCAGGGACAGTCCTGGGACATCCCTGGGACACCCCTGGGCCTCCAGCTGGAACGACTCTACTCGCTCCAGGAGGGCCTGGAATGAGGGAATGGGGTCAGGGACAGTCAGGGACAGCCCTAGGACACCCCGGGGACACCTCAGGGACACCCCTAGAACACCTCCACCTGCTCCAGCAGCGCCTGGAAGGAGGGGACAGGGTCAGGGACAACCCTGGGACACCCCTCTGGGTTAGGGACACCTCTGGGACACCCCTCTGGGGTCAGGGACATCTTAGACACACCCCTGGGACACCCCAGGGGCATCTTGGGGACACTGGTTCATCTGCTCCGGGGGCAGGAAGAGCCCCAGGAACAGCCCAGGGACCCCCCAGAGTGGTGTGGGACCCCCTGGGATGGGGAGGGACCCCCCCAGGACACTGTGAGACCCCCCCCCCGGACACCGTGAGACCCCCCCTGTGCCCTCACCCACCTGCACGTCCCTGATCTGGTGCATGACACAGGGCAGTGACCCCCAGGACACTGTGACCCCCAGGACACTGTGTGACCCCCCAGGACACTGTGACCCCCCCCAGGACACTGTGTGACCCCCCAGGACACTGTGACCCCCTCAGGACACTGTGTGACCCCCCCCAGGACACTGTGTGACCCCCCCCAGGACACTGTGTGACCCCCCCTGTGACCCCCTCCCCACCTGCACGTCCCCGATCTGGTGCATGACACAGGGCAGTGACCCCCAGGACACTGTGTGACCCCCCCCCCCCAGGACACTGTGACCCCCCCAGGACACCGTGAGACCTCCCCTGTGCCCTCACCCACCTGCACGTCCCTGATCTGGTGCATGACACAGGGCAGTGACCCCCAGGACACTGTGTGACCCCCCCCCCTCAGGACACTGTGACCCCCCCAGGACACTGTGTGACCCCCCAGGACACTGTGACCCCCTCAGGACACTGTGTGACCCCCCCCGGACACTATGTGACCCCCCCAGGACACTGTGTGACCCCCCCAGGACACTGTGTGACCCCCCCCTGTGACCCCCTCCCCACCTGCACGTCCCCGATCTGGTGCATGACACAGGGCAGTGACCCCCAGGACACTGTGACCCCCAGGACACTGTGTGACCCCCCAGGACACTGTGACCCCCCCAGGACACTGTGTGACCCCCCAGGACACTGTGACCCCCTCAGGACACTGTGTGACCCCCCCTGTGACCCTCTCCCCACCTGCACGTCCCCGATCTGGTGCATGACACAGGGCAGTGACCCCCAGGACACTGTGTGACCCCCAGGGACACTGTGACCCCCCAGGACACTGTGACCCCCCCAGGACCCCCCCAGTCCCACCTGCACGTCCCCGATCTGGTGCATGACACAGGGCAGTTGGTTCATCTGCTCCAGGAACGCCCGCAGCTCCTCCACCGTCAGCGCCGCGGCCGGGGACCCTGCGGGGGACAGCGGTGAGGGGACATGGGGGGGGACCCTGCGGGGGGACAGCGGTGAGGGGACATGGGGGGGACAGCACTGAGGGGACATGGGGGGACCCTGCGGGGGGACAGCGGTGAGGGGACATGGGGGGGACAGCACTGAGGGGACACGGGGGGGACCCTGTGGGGGACAGCGGTGACAGGGGGGGACAGCACTGAGGGGACATGGGGGGACCCTGCGGGGGGACAGCGGTGAGGGGACATGGGGGGGGACACGGGGGGGGACCCTGCGAGGGGACAGCGGTCAGGGGACAGCGGTGACATGGGGGGGACACGGGGAGGACCCTGAGGGGGACAGCGGTCAGGGGACATGGGGGGGGGACCCTGAGGGGGACAGCGGTGACGGAGGGGACATAGGGGGGGACCCTGAGGGGGACAGCGGTGACGGGGGGGACATAGGGGGAGACCCTGAGGGGGACAGCGGTGACGGGGGGGACATAGGGGGGGACCCTGAGGGGGACAGCGGTGACGGGGGGGACATAGGGGGGGGACAGCGGGGATGTGGGGGGGACCCTGCGGGGAGACACGGGGGGGACCCTGCGGGGGGACAGCACTGAGGAGACAGCGGGGACATGGGGGGGACAGCACTGGGGGGACAGTGGGGACATGGGGGGACACGGGTGGGGACCCTGTGGGGGGACAGTGGTGATGGGGCAGCACTGAGGGGACAGCACTGAGGGGACATGGGGGGGACATGGAGGGGACACGGGGGGGGATCCTGGGGGGGGACAGTGGTCAGGGGACAGCACTGAGGGGACAGCAGGGACATGGGGGACACACACAGGGGACAGCGGGGACATGGGGAGACAGCAGTGAGGGGACAGTGGGGGACACGGGGGGACAGCACTGGGGAGACAGTGGGGACATGGGGGGGACACACAGGGGACAGCAGGGACACAGGGGGACACACAGGGGACAGCAGGGACACAGGGGGACAGTGGGGACATGGGGGGGACACACAGGGGACAGCAGGGACACAGGGGGACAGTGGGGACATGGGGGGGACACACAGGGGACAGCAGGGACACAGGGGGACAGTGGGGACATGGGGGGGACACACAGGGGACAGCAGGGACACAGGGGGACAGTGGGGACACGGGGGGACAGTGGGGACACGGGGGGACAGTGGGGACACGGGGGGGACACACAGGGGGGGACAGGGCACTGAGGGGACAGTGGGGACACGGGGGGGACACAAGAGGGACACGGCAGTGAGGGGACAGCGGGGCCATGGGGGGCCATGGGGGGGGAGGGGTTCCCAGAGGACGGGATGGGGACATGGGGGTGGGGCAGGGGGACATCGGTGATGGAACAGGGACAGGGGAGGGATGGGACGGGAGGGAGGGACATGGTAGGGGGGGCAGGATCCAGGGGGACAGGACAGGGACACGGGGGGGTGCAGGGACAGGACAGGGACAGGACAGGGACACAGGGGTGTCTGTGGGGACAGGGCAGGGACAGGACAGGGACACAGGGGTGTCTGTAGGGACAGGGCAGGGACACAGGGGTGTGCAGGGACAGGACAGGGACACGGGGTGTGCAGGGGGACAGGGACATGAGGGTGTCTGTGGGGACAGGGCAGGGACAGAACAGGGACACAGGGGTGTCTGTGGGGACAGGGCAGGGACAGGACAGGGACACGGGGGGTGCAGGGACAGGACAGGGACACAGGGGTGTCCAGGGACAGGACGGGAACAGAACAGGGACACAGGGGTGTCTGTAGGGACAGGACAGGGACACAGGGGGGTGCAGGGGGACAGGACAGGACAGGGACAGAGGGGCGTCCAGGGGGACAGGACAGGGACACAGGGGTGTCCAGGAATAGAACAGGGACACAGGGGGTGCAGGGACAGAACAGGGACACAGGGGGGTGCAGGGGGACAGGACAGGGACACAGGGGGTGCAGGGACAGGACAGGGACACAGGGGTGTCTGTGGGGACAGGACAGGGACACAGGGGGGTGCAGGGACAGGACAGGGACACAGGGGTGTCCAGGGACAGGACAGGGACACAGGGGGCTGCAGGGACAGGACAGGGACACAGGGGTGTCCAGGGACAGGACAGGAACAGAACAGGGACACAGGGGTGTCTGTAGGGACAGAACAGGGACACAGGGGGGTGCAGGGACAGGACAGGGACACAGGGGGGTGCAGAATCCATGGGGACAGGACAGGGACACGGGGAAGCACAGGAGAGACACGAGACTCTCGCTGGCTGGAGCTGCCAGGAGAGATCCAGAGGGAACAGGAACCTGGCCAGGGACACAGCACAGGGAGGGCTGGGGACACTCTGGGGACCCCAGGGATGGGGTGGGGACACTGTGGTGCCCCTGGGGGGGACACTCAACTGTCCTGGGAGCTGATGATCCCCTGGGGACAGAGCAGGGACATGGTGGGGAGTCCAGGACAGAGCAGGGAAGGCTGGGGACGGGGTGGGGACACTGTGGGGACCCTGAGACAGGGCAGGGATGGGGTGGGGACACTGTGGGGACCCAGGGACACACTGGTGACACCGTGGGGACACTCACCCTGTCTCCTGGGAGCTGATGAGCCCCAGGGCCAGGACAGGCTGGTGACACTGTGGTGACACTGTGGGGACCCTGGGACAGGGCAGGGATGGGGTGGGGACACTGTGGGGACCCAGGGACACACTGGTGACACTGTGGGACATCACCCTGTCTCCTGGGAGCTGATGAGCCCCAGGGGTGGGACAGGAAGGGCAGGGACAGGCTGGTGACACTGTGGGACATCACCCTGTCTCCTGGGAGCTGATGAGCCCCAGGGCCAGGACAGGGAAGGAGGGGACAGGCTGGTGACACTGTGGGGACCCTGGGACAGGGCAGAGATGGGGTGGGGACACTGTGGGGACCCCAGGGACACACTGGTGACACTGTGGGACACTCACCCTGTCTCCCGGGAGCTGATGAGCCCCAGGGCCAGGACAGGGAAGGAGGGGACAGGCTGGTGACACTGTGGGGACACTCACCCTGTCTCCTGGGAGCTGATGAGCCCCAGGGGTGGGACAGGAAGGGCAGGGACACACTGGTGGCACTGTGGTGACAGTGGGGGACACTCACCCAGTCTCCTGGGAGCTGATGAGCCCCAGGGCCTCGGAGACGCAGCGCTCGGCCTGGCCCAGGCAGCCCTTGAGCCGGTGCAGCAGCTCGTTCTCGGGGAACTTCCGCTCCCGAGCCTCCGACTCCAGAGCCCGCAGCTCCTCCAGGGCTGCAAGGGATGGGCACTGAGACCCCCCTGGGACCCCCAAACACCCACAGAGACCCCCCAAATACCCACAGAGACCCCCCCAGCTCCTCCAGGGCTGCAGGGACCAAAGGGGGGGTACTGAGACCCCCAAATACTCCCCAAACACCCACAGAGACCCCCCAGCTCCTCCAGGGCTGCAGGGACACAGGGGGGCACTGAGACCCTCCTGGGACCCCCAAACACCCACAGAGACCCCCCCAAATACCCACAGAGACCCCCCAGCTCCTCCAGGGCTGCAGGGACACAGGGGGGCACTGAGACCCCCAAACACCCCCCAAACACCCACAGAGACCCCCCCAAATACCCACAGAGAGCCCCCCAGCTCCTCCAGGGCTGCAGGGACACAGGGGGGCACTGAGACCCCCAAACAGCCACAGAGACCCCCCAAACCTGTTCCAGGACCCTCCCAGATACCCCAAAGCCCCTTCCCAGGCCCTCCAGGACCCCCCCCCAGGACCCCCTAAAGCCCCAAAGCTCCCTTCCAGGCCCTCCAGGATCCCCCTAACCTGCTCCAGGACCCTCCCAGACCTTTTAGGCCCCTCCAAAGCCCCCTCCCAGGCCCTTTAGGTCCTTCCAGGACCCCCCTAACCTGCTCCAGGACCCTCCCAGAGCCCCCAAGCCCCCTCCCAGGCCCTTTAGTCCCCCCAAACCTGCTCCAGGACCCTCCCAGGCCCTCCAGATCACCCCAAACCCCTTCTCAGGCCCTTTAGACCCCCCCAGGACCCCCCAAACCTGCTCCAGGACCCTCCCAGACCCCCCCAAGCCCCCTCCTAGGCCCTTTAGCCCCCCCCAAACCCCCTCCCAGGCCCTTTAGTCCCCCCCAAACCTGCTCCAGGACCCTCCCAGACCCCCCCAAGCCCCCTCCTAGGCCCTTTAGTCCCCACAAAACCTGCTCCAGGACCCTCCAGATCCCCCCCAAGCCCCCTCCCAGGCCCTCCAGACCCCCCCAAGCCCCTTCCTAGGCCCTTTAGTCCCCCCCAAACCTGCTCCAGGACCCTCCCAGGCCCTCCAGATCCCCCCCAAACCCCTTCCCAGGCCCTTTAGTCCCCCCCAAACCTGCTCCAGGCCCCCCCAAACCTGCTCCAGGACCCCCCTAAACCCCCCAAACCCCCCCCTGAGCCCCCCCAGGCCCCCCCCCAGACTCACTGCGCTTGCGGCCGTCCTCCAGCTCGAGGGCCACGCGCACCTTGTTGGCCCAGGTGTCGAAGGACTCCGCCCGCACCTTCAGCTTGTGCAGCATGGCCGGCAGCTCGTCCAGCGTGTAGCGGTACCTGGGGGGCACCGGGGGGGGCACCGGGGGGGGTCACCAGGGGGCACCGGGGGGGCAGGACCCCCCACGGGCATCGGGGTGTCCATAGCAGGGCGTGGGGAGGGGGTTTTGGGGCTTTAGGGGGTCTGGGGGGGGCCTGGAGGGCTCAGGAAGGGGCTTTGGGGGGATCTGGAGGGCCTGGGAGGGGCCTTTGAGGGGTCTGGGAGGGTCCTGGACTAAGTTTGAGGGGGCCTGTGGGGCCTGGGAGGGGCCTTTGAGGGGTCTGGGAGGGTCCTGGAGAAGGTTTGGGGGGGCCTGGGGGGGCCTGGGAGGGGGCTTGGGGGGATCTGGAGGGCCTGGGAGGGGCCTTTGAGGGGTCTGGGGGGGTCCTGAAGCAAGTTTGGGGGGTCCTGAAGGGGTCTAAAGGACCTGGGAGGGGGCTTTGAGGGGTCTGGGAGGGTCCTGGATTAAGTTTGGGGGGGCCTGGAGGGCCCAGGAGGGGGCTTGGGGGGGATCTGAAGGGCCTGGGAGGGGCCTTTGAGGGGTCTGGGGGGGTCCTGGAGAAGGTTTGGGGGGTCCTGGGGGGACCTGGAGGGGTCCTGGAGCAGGTCTGGGGTGTCCTGGGGGGGCCTAAAGGGCCTGGAAGGGGGTTTGGGGGACTCTGGAGGGCCTGGGAGAGGGACTGGGGGGCTCTGGG
>NW_026138675.1:0-29518 GCF_025592945.1 Manacus candei
CCCTCACCTCTTGACCAATCAACGCCCGGCTCTCCTCCGATCACGTGACGCGCCGCGACCAATCAGCGCCGGGCGCCACCGGAGCGTCGCCATGGCGACGGACGCCCACCCGGAAGTGGCCCCAAAATGTCCCCAATTTGTCCCCGGGGCCCCAAAATGTCTCTGGGACCTCAAAGGGCTCCCCAGGGATGTCCCCAAGGGCGTCCCGGTGTCCCCAAGGCCAGCCTTGTTGTCACCTCCGTGTCCCCAGGGGGGTCCCCGAAGTGTCCCCAAAATGTCCCCAAGGGTTCCCAGTGTCCCCAAGACTGTCCCCATGTCCCCAGGGTGTCCCCAAGGTGTCCCCAAGGATGTCCCTGTGTCCCTCCCAGTGTCCCCCTGTCCCCAAAGGTGTCCCCAGGGATGTCCCCATGTCCCTCCCAGTGTCCCCCTGTCCCAAAGGTGTCCCCAAAACTGTCCCAGTGTCCCCAAGGGTGTCCCCCTGTCCCTCCCATTGTCCCCTGTCCCCAAAACTGTCCCCCAAAAGGTGTCCCCAAAAATCCAACCACACAACGACCCTTCGCCAGCTTTACTGAGGGGACCCCGAATCGCCCCCAAAACTGCCCCCAACCCTCTCCCCCCTCCCCAAAACTGTCCCCAGGCTGTCCCCTCGCTGTCACTTGTAGAACTCGTGCTCCTGCTCGTCCTTCTTGATGACGGTCTTGTAGGCCTTCTCGAAGTCCTTGGCCAGCACGATGTACCTGTTCTCCCTCACCGCCAGCATCCCCGCCCTGGGGGGGGACAGGAGGGTCACCTGGGTCACCTGTGCCACCCCCAGGGTCACCTGTGTCATCTCAGGGTCACCTGGGTCATCTCAGGGTCACCTGGGACACTCCCAGGGTCACCTGTGTCACCTCTGTGACCCCCAGTCACCTGGGACACTCCCAGGGCCACCTGTGTCACCCCCAGGGTCACCAGAGTCACCTCAGGGTCACCTGGGACACTCCCAGGGTCACCTGGGTCACCTGGGTGACCTGTGTGACCTCAGGATCATCAGAGTCACCTCCAGGGTCATTTATGTCACCTCAGGGTCACCTGGGTCACCTGTGTCACCTCAGGGTCACCTGTGTCATCTGAGTCACCTGTGTCATCCCTGGGGTCACCTGGGTCACCTGTGTGACCCCCAGTCACCTGGGACACTCCCAGAGTCATTTATGTCATCTCAGGGTCACCTGTGTGACCTCAGGGTCACCTGTGTGACCTCAGGATCATCAGAGTCACCTCAGGGTCACCTGTGTCACCCCTGGGGTCATTGGTATCACCTGGGTCACCCCTGGGGTCACCTGGGTCATCTCTGTCACCCCCAGGGTCACCTGGGACACCCCCAGGGTCACCTGTGCCACCTGAGCGACCCCAGGGTCACCTGTGTCACCCCTGGGGTCACCTGTGTCACCTGTGTGACCTCAGGGTCACCTGTGTCACCTGGGTCACCTGTGTGACCTCAGAGTCACCTGGGTCACCTCAGGGTCACCTGGGTCACCCCTGGGGTCACCTGGGTCATCTCTGTCACCCTCAGGGTCACCTCTGTCACCTCAGGGTCACCTGGGTCACCCCCACTCACCTGTGTGACCCCCAGGGTCACCTGTGTGACCTCAGGGTCACCTGGGTCACCCCCAGTCACCTGTGTGACCTCAGGGTCACCTGAGTGACCTCAGGGTCACCTGAGTCATCTCTATCACCCTCAGGGTCACCTGTGTCACCTGTGTGACCTCAGGGTCACCTGGGTCATCTCTATCACCCCCAGGGTCACCTGGGACACCCCCAGGGTCACCTGTGCCACCTGAGCGACCCCAGGGTCACCTCTGTCACCTCAGGGTCACCTGGGTCACCCCCAGGGTCACCTGTGTCACCTCAGGGTCACCTGGGTCACCCCCAGGGTCACCTCTGTCACCTCAGGGTCACCTGGGTCACCCCCAGGGTCACCTGTGTCACCTCAGGGTCACCAGAGTCACCTCAGGGTCACCTCTGTCACCTCAGGGTCACCTGGGTCACCCCCAGGGTCACCCGAGTGACCTCAGGGTCACCTCAGGGTCACCTGTGTCACCCCCAGGGTCACCTGTGTCATCTGAGTCACCTGGGACACTCCCAGGGTCACCTGTGTCACCTGGGTGACCTCAGGGTCACCTGGGTCACCTGAGTGACCTCAGAGTCACCTGTGTCACCCCCAAGGTCACCAGAGTCACCTCAGGGTCACCTGTGTCACCTCAGGGTCACCTGTGTCATCTGAGTCACCTGTGTCATCTCAGGGTCACCTGGGACACTCCCAGGGTCACCTGGGTCACCTGTGTGATCTCAGGGTCACCTGTGTCACCTGTGCCACCCTCAGGGTCACCTGTGTGACCTCAGGGTCACCTGTGTCACCTGAGTGACCTCAGGGTCACCTGTGCCACCTCAGGGTCACCTGGGTCACCTGTGTGATCTCAGGGTCACCTGTGTGATCTCAGAGTCACCTGGGTCACCTCAGGGTCACCTGGGTCACCCCTGGGGTCACCTGGGTCATCTCTGTCACCCTCAGGGTCACCTCTGTCACCTCAGGGTCACCTGGGTCACCCCCACTCACCTGTGTGACCCCCTGTGTCACCTGTGTGACCTCAGGGTCACCTGGGTCATCTCTATCACCCCCAGGGTCACCTGGGACACCCCCAGGGTCACCTGTGCCACCTGAGCGACCCCAGGGTCACCTCTGTCACCTCAGGGTCACCTGGGTCACCCCCAGGGTCACCTGTGTCACCTGTGTCATCTCAGGGTCACCTGTGTGACCTCAGGATCATCAGAGTCACCTCAGGGTCACCTGTGTCACCTCCGGGGTCATTTATGTCATCTCAGGGTCACCTGGGTCACCTGTGCCCCCCCAGTGCCACCTGTGCCCCCCCAGTGCCACCTGTGCCCCCCCCAGTGTCACCTGTGTGACCTCAGAGTCACCTGAGTGTCACCTGTGCCCCCCCAGTGTCACCTGTGCCCCCCCAATGTCACCTGAGTGTCACCTGTGCCCCCCCCAGTGTCACCTGTGCCCCCCCAGTGTCACCTGGGTGTCACCTGTGCCCCCCCAGTGTCACCTGTGCCCCCCCAGTGTCACCTGGGTGTCACCTGTGCCCCCCCAGTGTCACCTGTGCCCCCCCAGTGTCACCTGAGTGTCACCTGTGTCACCCCCAGTGTCACCTGTGCCCCCCCAATGTCACCTGTGCCCACCCCAGTGTCACCTGTCCCCTCTCACCTCCTGGCAGATGGAGTTGATGTCGGCCCCCGAGATCTTGTCCGGCCGCGCCACGTCTGGGACGCGGGGGGGGGTCAAGGAAACGGCCCCAGGTGTGCCCAGGTGTGTCCCAGGTGTGCCCAGGTGTGTCCCAGGTGTGTCCAGGTGTGTCTCAGGTGTGTCCTAGGTGTGCCCAGGTGTGTCCCAGGTGTGCCCCAGGTGTGTCCCAGGTGTGTCCAGGTGTGCCCAGGTCTGTGATACCAGCCCCAGGTGTGCCCCAGGTGTGTCCAGGTGTGCCCAGGTGTGTCCAGGTGTGTCCCAGGTGTGCCCAGGTGTGTCCAGGTGCATCCCAGCTGCCCCCAGGTGTGCCCAGGTGTGCCCAGGTGTGTCCTAGGTGTGCCCAGGTGTGTCCTAGGTGTGCCCAGGTGTGTCCCAGGTGTGCCCCAGGTGTGCCCCCATGTCCCCCAGGTGTATCCAGGTGTGCCCAGGTGTGTGTAGGTGCCCCCAGGTGTCCCCAGGTGTGCCCAGGTGTATCCCAGGTGCCCCCAGGTGTGTGTAGGTGTATCCCAGGTGCCCCCAGGTGCCCCCAGGTGCCCCCCAGGTGTGCCGGATCCAGTCCTCCAGGTCGACCTCCTCGGACAGGTCCACCCCTGGTGTCCCCAGTGTCCCCAACCCCGATGTCCCCGTGGGTTCCCTGTGCCCATAATTCCCCCCAGGTGCCCCCAGGTGTGTCCCAGGTGTGTCCCAGGTGTGCCCAGGTGTACCCAGGTGTGCCCAGGTGTGCTCAGGTGTGTCCTCATGTCCCCCAGGTGTGCCCAGGTGTCCCCCAGGTGTGCCCCAGGTGTGTCCTCATGTCCCCCAGGTGTGCCCAGGTGTATCCCAGGTGTGTCCAGGTGTGTCCCAGGTGTGCCCAGGTGTGTGGAGGTGCATCCCAGCTGCCCCCAGGTGTGCCCAGGTGTGCCCCAAGTGTGCCCATGTGTGCCCAGGTGTGTCCTCATGTCCCCCAGGTTTGCCCAGGTGTGCCCAGGTGTATCCCAGGTGTATCCCATGTCCCCCAGGTGTATCCCAGCTGCCTCCAGCTGCCCCCAGGTGCCCCCAGGTGTGCTCAGGTGCCCCCAGGTGTGCCCAGGTGTGTCGTAATGTCCCCCAAGTGTGTCCTAGGTGTATCCCATGTCCCCCAGGTGCCCCCAGGTGTGCCCAGGTGTGTCGTAATGTCCCCCAGGTGTGCCCAGGTGTGCCCAGCTGCCCCCAGCTGCCCCCAGGTGTGCCCAGGTGTGTCGTAATGTCCCCCAGGTGTGTCCTAGGTGTATCCCATGTCCCCCAGGTGCCCCCAGGTGTGCCCAGGTGTATCCCAGGTGTACCCAGGTGTGTCCCAGGTGTATCCCATGTCCCCCAGGTGTGCCCAGGTGTGCCCAGGTGTATCCCAGGTGTGCCCAGGTGTGTCCTTGTGTCCCCCAGGTGCCCCCAGGTGTGTCCCAGGTGTGCCCAGGTGCCCCCAGTTGCCCCCAGGTGCCCCCAGCTGCCCCCAGTTACCCCCAGGTGCCCCCAGTTACCCCCAGCTGCCCCCAGGTGTATCCCAGTTACCCCCAGCTGCCCCCAGGTGTGCCCAGGTGCCCCCAGGTGTACCCCAGCTGCCCCCAGGTGTGCCCAGGTGTGTCGTAATGTCCCCCAGGTGTGTCCTAGGTGTATCCCATGTCCCCCAGTTACCCCCAGGTGTGCCCAGGTGTACCCCAGTTACCCCCAGCTGCCCCCAGTTGTGCCCAGGTGTATCCCAGGTGCCCCCAGGTGTACCCCAGGTGTGCCCAGGTGTGTCCATGTCCCCCAGGTGTATCCCAGCTGCCCCCAGGTGCCCCCAGGTGTGCCCAGGTGTGTCCTAATGTCCCCCAGGTGTGCCCAGCTGCCCCCAGGTGCCCCCAGCTGCCCCCAGGTGCCCCCAGCTGCCCCCAGTTGCCCCCAGGTGTGCCCCCCAGGTGTGTTGGATACAGTCCTCCAGGTCGACCTCCTCGGACAGGTTCATCTTGCCGGTGATGGTGGAGAAGATGAGGCGCTTCTGGCGCCGGTCGGGCAGCGGGAACTCGATCTTCCGGTCCAGCCGGCCCGGGCGGAGCAGGGCGGGGTCCAGGGTGTCGGCCCTGTTGGTGGCCATGATCACCTGGGGGCAGGTGAGGGGGCACAGGTGACACCTGGGGACCACCTGAGCACACCTGGGACCACCCAGAACCTCTGGGAGACCCCTCAAGGTCATGGGACCCCCCCCAGGGAACACCAGGTGGCCCCGAGGTTGGTGGCCACCGTCACCTGGGGGGCAGGTGAGGGGGACAGGTGACACCTGGGGACCACCTGAGCACACCTGGGACCACCCAGAACCTCTGGAGACCCCCAGGACCACCCCAGGACCACCCAGGACCCCCCAGGGCCAGGAGACCACCCAGAGCTCCACGTCCCCGAGGTCAGTGGCCACCATCACCTGGGGGACAGGTGAGGCCTCCAGGTCACACCTGGGGCCACCTGGAACCCCTGGAGACCCCCAGGACCACCCCAGGACCACCAGGACCCCCCAGGACCCCCCAGGACCCCCCCAAGACCACCCAGGGCCAGGAGACCTCCAGAGCTCCACGTCCCCAAGGTCGGTGGCCACCGTCACCTGGGGGACAGGTGAGGGGGCACAGGTGACACCTGGGAACACCTGAGCACACCTGGGGCCACCTGGAACCTCTGGAGACCCCCAGGACCACCCCAGGACCACCCAGGACCCCCCAGGGCCAGGAGACCACCCAGAGCTCCACGTCCCCGAGGTCGGTGGCCACCATCACCTGGGGGACAGGTGAGGCCTCCAGGTCACACCTGGGGCCACCTGGAACCCCTGGAGACCCCCAGGACCACCCCAGGACCACCCAGGACCACCCAGGACCACCCAGGACCACCCAAGACCCCCCAGGACCCCCCAAATCCCCCCGGGACCACCTTGACGTTGACGTTCTGGTCGAACCCGTCCATCTGGTTGAGGAGCTCCAGGAGGATCCGTTGGACTTCCCGGTCGGCTGAGGGGGGGACAGGGGGGGTCAGGGGGGGTCTGGGGGTCTCCAGGACCACCCAAACCCCACCCCGGGGGTCTCCAGAGGGTCCTTGACCCCCCCTCAGGACTCAGGGACCACCCAAGGACCCCCCAAATCCCACCTGGAGCTTCTGCTGAGCTTCCGTCCCGAGGTTCTCCAGGAGGTTCCTCGTCCCAAAATCCCATCCAGGGACCCCCCAAATCCCACCCCAGACCCCCCAAACTCCCTCTCAAACCTCCCCAGGACCCCCCAAACCCCCCAAAATCCCCCCCAAACCCCCCCAGGACCCCCCAAATCCCACCCAAGACTCACCTTGGTTCTCCTGACCTTCATCCCGATGTTCTCCAAGAGGTTCCTCGTCCCAAAAATCCCACCCAAGGACCCCCCAAATCCCATCCAAGGACCCCCTCAAACGCCCCAAACTCTCCCTCAAACCCCCCAGGACCCCCCAAACCCCCCCAGGACCCCCAAATCCCCCAAACTCCCCCCCAAACCCCCCCAAATCCCACCCAAGGACCCCCCAAACCCACCTTGAGCTTCTCTCGACCTTCACCCCGACCTTCTCCAGGAGGTTCCTCGTCCCAAAATCCCACCCAAGGACCCCCCAAATCCCACCCAAGGACCCCCAAACCCCACCCTGGGGGTCCCCAAAGAGTCCTTGACCCCCCCCAGGACTCAGGGACCACCCAAGGGGTCCCCAAATCCCACCTGGAGCTTCTCCTGAGCTTCCATCCCGAGGTTCTCCAGGAGGTTCCTCGTCCCAAAATCCCACCCAAAGACCCCCCAAACCCCCCAAACTCCCTCTCAACCCCCCTCAAACTCCCCCTCAAACCCCCCCAACTCCCCCCCAAACCCCCCCAAATCCCACCCAAGGAGCCCCCAAACCCACCTTGAGCTTCTCTCGACCTTCACCCCGACCTTCTCCAGGAGGTTCCTCGTCCCAAAATCCCACCCAAGGACCCCCCAAATCCCACCCAAGGACCTCCAAACCCCCCCAGGACCCCCTAAACTCCCCCCCAAACCCCCCTGGGACCCCCCAAATCCCACCTGGAGCTTCTCCTGACCTTCATCCCTACCTTCATGACCTTCACCCCGACCTTCTCCAGGAGGTTCCTCATCCCTTTAACTCCCCAAACTCCCCCCCAAACCCCCCAAACTCCCCCTCAAACCCCCCAAACTCCCCCTCAAACCCCCCAAACTCCCCTCCAGGACCCCCCAACCCCCCCCAGGACCCCCCAAACCTCACCCTGGTTCTCCTGACCTTCATCCCGACCTTCACCCCGAGGTTCTCCAGGAGGTTCCTCGTCCCAAAATCCCGCCCAGGGACCCCCCAAATCCCACCCAAGGACCCCCAAACCCCCCCAGGACCCCCCAAATCCCACCCAAGACTCACCCGGGTGTTCTTGACCTTCATCCCGAGGTTCTCCAGGAGGTTCCTCACCCCCTCCAGACCCCAAACCACCCACCTGGGTGCCCCCAAACCCCCCAAACTCCCCCCCAAACCCCCCAAACTCCCCCTCAAACCCCCCCAGGACCCCCCAAATCCCCCTCAAACCCCCCCAGGACCCCTCAAACCTCACCCTGCTTCTCCTGACCTTCATCCAACCTTCTCGACCTTCACCTCAAGGTTCTCCAGGAGGTTCCTCGTCCCAAAATCCCACCCAAGGACCCCCCAAACCCCCCAAACTCCCCCTCAAACCCCCCAAACTCCCTCTTAACCTCCCCCAAACCCCCCCCAGGACCCCCCAAATCCCACCCAAGACTCACCCTGGTGTTCTTGACCTTCACCCCGAGGTTCTCCAGGAGGTTCCTCACCCCTTTAACCCCACCCAAAGACCCCCCAAACCCCCCAAACTCCCCCCCAAACCCCCCCAGGACCCCCCAAATCCCACCCAAGACTCACCCGGGTGTTCTTGACCTTCATCCCGAGGTTCTCCAGGAGGTTCCTCACCCCCTCCAGACCCCAAACCACCCACCTGGGTGCCCCCAAACCCCCCAAACTCCCCCCCAAACCCCCCCAGGACCCCCCAAATCCCCCTCAAACCCCCCCAGGACCCCTCAAACCTCACCCTGCTTCTCCTGACCTTCATCCAACCTTCTCGACCTTCACTTCAAGGTTCTCCAGGAGGTTCCTCACCCCTTTAACCCCACCAAGGATCCCCCAAACCCCACCCAAGGACCCCCAAACCCCCCAAACTCCCCCCCAAACCCCCCAGAATCCCCCCCAAACCCCCCCAGGACCCCCCAAATCCCACCCAAGACTCACCCTGGTGTTCTTGACCTTCACCCCGAGGTTCTCCAGGAGGTTCCTCACCCCTTTAACCCCACCCAAAGACCCCCAAACCCCCCAAACTCCCCCCAAACCCCCCCAGGACCCCCCCCAATCCCCTCCAGGACCCCCAAATCCCACCCAAGGGGTCCCCAAATCCCACCTGGAGCTTCTGCTGAGCTTCCATCCCGAGGTTCTCCAGGAGGTTCCTCGTCCCAAAATCCCACCCAGGTACCCCCCAAATCCCACCCAAGGACCCCCAAGCCACCCAAACTCCCCCCCAAACCCCCCCAGGACCCCCCAAACCCCCCCAAAATCCCCCCCAAACCCCCCCAGGACCCCTCAAATCCCACCCAAGACTCACCATGGTTCTCCTGACCTTCATCCCGATGTTCTCCAGGAGGTTCCTCACCCCTTTAACTCCCCAAACTCCCCCCCAAACCCCCCAAACTCCCCTCCAGGACCCCCCAACCCCCCCCAGGACCCCCCAAACCTCACCCTGCTTCTCCTGACCTTCATCCCGACCTTCTCCCCGAGGTTCTCCAGGAGGTTCCTCGTCCCAAAATCCCACCCAAGGACCCCCCAAATCCCACCCAAGACCCCCCAAACTCCTCCCCAGACCCCCCAAACCCCCCCCAGGACCCCCCAAATCCCACCCAAGACTCACCCTGGTGTTCTTGACCTTCACCCCGAGGTTCTCCAGGAGGTTCCTCACCCCTTTAACCCCACCCAAAGACCCCCCAAACCCCCCAAACTCCCCCCCAAACCCCCCCAGGACCCCCCAAATCCCACCCAAGACTCACCCGGGTGTTCTTGACCTTCATCCCGAGGTTCTCCAGGAGGTTCCTCACCCCCTCCAGACCCCAAACCACCCACCTGGGTGCCCCCAAACCCCCCAAACTCCCCCCCAAACCCCCCCAAACTCCCCCCCAAACCCCCCCAGGACCCCCCAAATCCCCCTCAAACCCCCCCAGGACCCCTCAAACCTCACCCTGCTTCTCCCGACCTTCATCCCGACCTTCTCGACCTTCGCCTCAAGGTTCTCCAGGAGGTTCCTCGTCCCAAAATCCCACCCAAGGACCCCCCAAATCCCACCCAAGACCCCCCAAACCCCCCAAACTCCTCCCCAGACCCCCCAAACCCCACCCAGGACCCCCCAAATCCCACCCAAGACTCACCCTGGTGTTCTTGACCTTCACCCCGAGGTTCTCCAGGAGGTTCCTCACCCCTTTAACCCCACCCAAAGACCCCCCAAACCCCCCAAACTCCCCCCCAAACCCCCCCAGGACCCCCCAAATCCCACCCAAGACTCACCCGGGTGTTCTTGACCTTCATCCCGAGGTTCTCCAGGAGGTTCCTCACCCCCTCCAGACCCCAAACCACCCACCTGGGTGCCCCCAAACCCCCCAAACTCCCCCCCAAACCCCCCCAAACTCCCCCCCAAACCCCCCCAGGACCCCCCAAATCCCCCTCAAACCCCCCCAGGACCCCTCAAACCTCACCCTGCTTCTCCCGACCTTCATCCCGACCTTCTCGACCTTCGCCTCAAGGTTCTCCAGGAGGTTCCTCGTCCCAAAATCCCACCCAAGGACCCCCCAAATCCCACCCAAGACCCCCCAAACCCCCCAAACTCCTCCCCAGACCCCCCAAACCCCACCCAGGACCCCCCAAATCCCACCCAAGACTCACCCTGGTGTTCTTGACCTTCACCCCGAGGTTCTCCAGGAGGTTCCTCACCCCTTTAACCCCACCCAAAGACCCCCCAAACCCCCCAAACTCCCCCCCAAACCCCCCCGGGACCCCCCCAAACCCCCCCAGGACCCCCAAATCCCACCCAAGGGGTCCCCAAATCCCACCTGGAGCTTCTGCTGAGCTTCCATCCCGAGGTTCTCCAGGAGGTTCCTCGTCCCAAAATCCCACCCAGGGACCCCCCAAATCCCACCCAAGACCCCCCAAACCCCCCAAACTCCCTCTCAAACCTCCCCAGGACCCCCCAAACCCCCCAAAATCCCCCCCAAACCCCCCCAGGACCCCCCAAATCCCACCCAAGACTCACCTTGGTTCTCCTGACCTTCATCCCGATGTTCTCCAAGAGGTTCCTCGTCCCAAAAATCCCACCCAAGGACCCCCCAAATCCCATCCAAGGACCCCCTCAAACGCCCCAAACTCTCCCTCAAACCCCCCAGGACCCCCCAAACCCCCCCAGGACCCCCAAATCCCCCAAACTCCCCCCCAAACCCCCCCAAATCCCACCCAAGGACCCCCCAAACCCACCTTGAGCTTCTCTCGACCTTCACCCCGACCTTCTCCAGGAGGTTCCTCGTCCCAAAATCCCACCCAAGGACCCCCCAAATCCCACCCAAAGACCCCCAAACCCCACCCTGGGGGTCCCCAAAGAGTCCTTGACCCCCCCCAGGACTCAGGGACCACCCAAGGGGTCCCCAAATCCCACCTGGAGCTTCTCCTGAGCTTCCATCCCGAGGTTCTCCGGGAGGTTCCTCGTCCCAAAATC
The DNA here is from genome assembly GCF_025592945.1 of Manacus candei. NCBI lineage: Eukaryota > Metazoa > Chordata > Aves > Passeriformes > Pipridae > Manacus > Manacus candei. The sequence continues at coordinate 11,067 of NW_026138675.1, forward strand.
CCACCCAAAGACCCCCCAAACTCCCTCTCAACCCCCCTCAAACTCCCCCTCAAACCCCCCCAACTCCCCCCCAAACCCCCCCAAATCCCACCCAAGGAGCCCCCAAACCCACCTTGAGCTTCTCTCGACCTTCACCCCGACCTTCTCCAGGAGGTTCCTCGTCCCAAAATCCCACCCAAGGACCCCCCAAATCCCACCCAAGGACCTCCAAACCCCCCCAGGACCCCCTAAACTCCCCCCCAAACCCCCCTGGGACCCCCCAAATCCCACCTGGAGCTTCTCCTGACCTTCATCCCTACCTTCATGACCTTCACCCCGACCTTCTCCAGGAGGTTCCTCACCCCTTTAACTCCCCAAACTCCCCCCCAAACCCCCCAAACTCCCCCTCAAACCCCCCAAACTCCCCTCCAGGACCCCCCAACCCCCCCCAGGACCCCCCAAACCTCACCCTGGTTCTCCTGACCTTCATCCCGACCTTCACCCCGAGGTTCTCCAGGAGGTTCCTCGTCCCAAAATCCCACCCAAGGACCCCCCAAATCCCACCCAAGGACCCCCAAACCCCACCCTGGGGGTCCCCAAAGAGTCCTTGACCCCCCCCAGGACTCAGGGACCACCCAAGGGGTCCCCAAATCCCACCTGGAGCTTCTCCTGAGCTTCCATCCCGAGGTTCTCCAGGAGGTTCCTCGTCCCAAAATCCCACCCAAAGACCCCCCAAACCCCCCAAACTCCCTCTCAACCCCCCTCAAACTCCCCCTCAAACCCCCCCAACTCCCCCCCAAACCCCCCCAAATCCCACCCAAGGAGCCCCCAAACCCACCTTGAGCTTCTCCCGACCTTCATCCCGACCTTCTCGACCTTCACCTCAAGGTTCTCCAGGAGGTTCCTCGTCCCAAAATCCCACCCAAGGACCCCCCAAACCCCCCAAACTCCCCCTCAAACCCCCCAAACTCCCTCTTAACCTCCCCCAAACCCCCCCCAGGACCCCCCAAATCCCACCCAAGACTCACCCGGGTGTTCTTGACCTTCATCCCGAGGTTCTCCAGGAGGTTCCTCACCCCTTTAACCCCACCCAAAGACCCCCCAAACCCCCCAAACTCCCCCCCAAACCCCCCCAGGACCCCCCAAATCCCACCCAAGACTCACCCGGGTGTTCTTGACCTTCATCCCGAGGTTCTCCAGGAGGTTCCTCACCCCCTCCAGACCCCAAACCACCCACCTGGGTGCCCCCAAACCCCCCAAACTCCCCCCCAAACCCCCCCAGGACCCCCCAAATCCCCCTCAAACCCCCCCAGGACCCCTCAAACCTCACCCTGCTTCTCCTGACCTTCATCCCGACCTTCTCGACCTTCGCCTCAAGGTTCTCCAGGAGGTTCCTCGTCCCAAAATCCCACCCAAGGACCCCCCAAATCCCACCCAAGACCCCCCAAACCCCCCAAACTCCTCCCCAGACCCCCCAAACCCCACCCAGGACCCCCCAAATCCCACCCAAGACTCACCCTGGTGTTCTTGACCTTCACCCCGAGGTTCTCCAGGAGGTTCCTCACCCCTTTAACCCCACCCAAAGACCCCCAAACCCCCCAAACTCCCCCCAAACCCCCCCAGGACCCCCCCCAATCCCCTCCAGGACCCCCAAATCCCACCCAAGGGGTCCCCAAATCCCACCTGGAGCTTCTGCTGAGCTTCCATCCCGAGGTTCTCCAGGAGGTTCCTCGTCCCAAAATCCCACCCAGGTACCCCCCAAATCCCACCCAAGGACCCCCAAGCCACCCAAACTCCCCCCCAAACCCCCCCAGGACCCCCCAAACCCCCCCAAAATCCCCCCCAAACCCCCCCAGGACCCCTCAAATCCCACCCAAGACTCACCCTGGTTCTCCTGACCTTCATCCTGACGTTCTCCAGGAGGTTCCTCACCCCTTTAACTCCCCAAACTCCCCCCCAAACCCCCCAAACTCCCCCTCAAACCCCCCAAACTCCCCCCCAAACCCCCCAAACTCCCCTCCAGGACCCCCCAACCCCCCCCAGGACCCCCCAAACCTCACCCTGCTTCTCCTGACCTTCATCCCGACCTTCACCCCGAGGTTCTCCAGGAGGTTCCTCGTCCCAAAATCCCGCCCAAGGACCCCCCAAATCCCACCCAAGGACCCCCCAAATCCCACCCAAGACCCCCCAAACCCCCCAAACTCCTCCCCAGACCCCCCAAACCCCACCCAGGACCCCCCAAATCCCACCCAAGACTCACCCTGGTGTTCTTGACCTTCACCCCGAGGTTCTCCAGGAGGTTCCTCACCCCTTTAACCCCACCCAAAGACCCCCCAAACCCCCCAAACTCCCCCCCAAACCCCCCCAGGACCCCCCAAATCCCACCCAAGACTCACCCGGGTGTTCTTGACCTTCATCCCGAGGTTCTCCAGGAGGTTCCTCACCCCCTCCAGACCCCAAACCACCCACCTGGGTGCCCCCAAACCCCCCAAACTCCCCCTCAAACCCCCCAAACTCCCCCCCAAACCCCCCCAGGACCCCCCCAAATCCCCCTCAAACCCCCCCAGGACCCCTCAAACCTCACCCTGCTTCTCCTGACCTTCATCCAACCTTCTCGACCTTCACCTCAAGGTTCTCCAGGAGGTTCCTCGTCCCAAAATCCCACCCAAGGACCCCCCAAACCCCCCAAACTCCCCCTCAAACCCCCCAAACTCCCTCTTAACCTCCCCCAAACCCCCCCCAGGACCCCCCAAATCCCACCCAAGACTCACCCTGGTGTTCTTGACCTTCACCCCGAGGTTCTCCAGGAGGTTCCTCGTCCCAAAATCCCACCCAAAGACCCCCAAACCCCCCAAACTCCCCCCCAAACCCCCCCAGGACCCCCCAAATCCCACCCAAGACTCACCCTGGTGTTCTTGACCTTCACCCCGAGGTTCTCCAGGAGGTTCCTCACCCCTTTAACCCCACCCAAAGACCCCCAAACCCCCCAAACTCCCCCCAAACCCCCCCAGGACCCCCCCCAATCCCCTCCAGGACCCCCAAATCCCACCCAAGGGGTCCCCAAATCCCACCTGGAGCTTCTGCTGAGCTTCCATCCCGAGGTTCTCCAGGAGGTTCCTCGTCCCAAAATCCCACCCAGGTACCCCCCAAATCCCACCCAAGGACCCCCAAGCCACCCAAACTCCCCCCCAAACCCCCCCAGGACCCCCCAAACCCCCCCAAAATCCCCCCCAAACCCCCCCAGGACCCCTCAAATCCCACCCAAGACTCACCCTGGTTCTCCTGACCTTCATCCTGACGTTCTCCAGGAGGTTCCTCACCCCTTTAACTCCCCAAACTCCCCCCCAAACCCCCCAAACTCCCCCTCAAACCCCCCAAACTCCCCCCCAAACCCCCCAAACTCCCCTCCAGGACCCCCCAACCCCCCCCAGGACCCCCCAAACCTCACCCTGCTTCTCCTGACCTTCATCCCGACCTTCACCCCGAGGTTCTCCAGGAGGTTCCTCGTCCCAAAATCCCGCCCAAGGACCCCCCAAATCCCACCCAAGGACCCCCAAACCCCCCCAGGACCCCCCAAATCCCACCCAAGACTCACCCTGGTGTTCTTGACCTTCACCCCGAGGTTCTCCAGGAGGTTCCTCACCCCTTTAACCCCACCCAAAGACCCCCCAAACCCCCCAAACTCCCCCCCAAACCCCCCCAGGACCCCCCAAATCCCACCCAAGACTCACCCGGGTGTTCTTGACCTTCATCCCGAGGTTCTCCAGGAGGTTCCTCACCCCCTCCAGACCCCAAACCACCCACCTGGGTGCCCCCAAACCCCCCAAACTCCCCCTCAAACCCCCCAAACTCCCCCCCAAACCCCCCCAGGACCCCCCAAATCCCCCTCAAACCCCCCCAGGACCCCTCAAACCTCACCCTGCTTCTCCTGACCTTCATCCCGACCTTCTCGACCTTCGCCTCAAGGTTCTCCAGGAGGTTCCTCGTCCCAAAATCCCACCCAAGGACCCCCCAAACCCCCCAAACTCCCTCTCAAACCCCCCAAACTCCCTCTTAACCCCCCCCAAACCCCCCCAATCCCCCAAATCCCACCTTGAGCTTCTCTCGACCTTCACCCCCGAAGTTCTCCAGGAGGTTCCTCGTCCCAAAATCCCACCCAAGGACCCCCCAAATCCCACCCAAGACTCACCCGGGTGTTCTTGACCTTCATCCCGAGGTTCTCCAGGAGGTTCCTCACCCCCTCCAGACCCCAAACCACCCACCTGGGTGCCCCCAAACCCCCCAAACTCCCCCTCAAACCCCCCAAACTCCCCCCCAATCCCCTCCAGGACCCCCAAATCCCACCCAAGGGGTCCCCAAATCCCACCTGGAGCTTCTGCTGAGCTTCCATCCCGAGGTTCTCCAGGAGGTTCCTCGTCCCAAAATCCCACCCAGGTACCCCCCAAATCCCACCCAAGGACCCCCAAGCCACCCAAACTCCCCCCCAAACCCCCCCAGGACCCCCCCAAACCCCCCCAGGACCCCCCCAAATCCCCCCCTCACCGCCGGTCTGGGCGTCGAAGCGCTTGGTGGCGATGGCGTCGATCTCGTCGATGAAGATGATGGCCGGCGCGTTCTCCTTGGCCAGGCGGAACACGTCCCGCACCATCCGCGGGCCCTCCCCCAGGTACTTCTGCACGAACTCGGAGCCCACCACGCGGATGAAGGCGGCTGGAGACCCCCCAAAAAATACCGTCAGGGAGCGTCAGGAACCCCAAAAACTCCACAGGGACCACCAGGAACCCCAAATCCCCCCAAATCCCCCCCAGAATCCCCCAAAATCCCCCCAAAACCCCCCCAAATCCCCCTCCAAAACCCTCAAATCCCCCCCAAATCCCCCCCAACCCCTTCAAATCCCCCCCAAATCCCCCTCAAATCCCCCCAAGCCCCCCAAAGCCCCCCCAAAGCCCCTCAAATCCCCCCCAAACCCCCCCAAATCCCCCCCAAACCCCCCCAGGACCCCCCAAACCCCCCCAAATCCCCCTCAAACCCCCCCAAATCCCCCCCAAACCCCCTCCAGGACCCCCCAAATCCCACCCAAATCCCCCCAAATCCCCCCCAAACCCCCTCAAATCCCCCCCAAATCCCCCCAAATCCCCCTCAAATCCCCCCAAACTCCCCCCAAATCTCCCCAAGACCCCCCAAATCCCCCCAAACCCCCCCCAAATCCCTTCAAATCCTCCCCAAATCCCCCCCAAATCCCCCCCAAAACCCCCCCCAAATCCCCCTCAAATCCCCCCCAAACCCCCCCAGGACCCCCCAAACCCCCCCAAATCCCCCTCAAATCCCCCCAAACCCCCTCCAGGACCCCCCAAATCCCCCCCAAATCCCCCCAAATCCCCCCCAAATCCCCCCCAAACCCCCTCAAATCCCCCCCAGGACCCCCCAAATCCCCCCCAGGACCCCCCAAATCCCCCCCAAACCCCCTCAAATCCCCCCAAATCCCCCCATAATCCCCCCAAATCCTCCCCAAATCCCCCCCAAACCTCCCCCAAATCCCGCCAGGTCCCCCCCAAATCCCCCTCAAATCCCCCCAGACCCCCCAAATCCCTTCAAATCCCCCCCAAATCCCCCCAAACCCCCCCAAATCCCCTTTAAACCCCCCCAGGACCCCCCCAAGCCCCCCACTGACCGGTGGTGTGGTGGGCCACGGCCTTGGCCAGCATGGTCTTGCCGCAGCCGGGGGGGCCGTACATGAGAACCCCCCGGGGGGGGGTCGATCCCAATCTGGGGGAGGGGGGAAAAAGGGGTCACTGGGGGGTCTGGGGGTCACTCAGGGGGGCTGGGGGTCATCTCGGGGGGATTTGGGGTCATTTTGGGGGGGTCTGGGGTCATTTTGAGGGATTTTGGGGTCTCCTAGAGGGTCCTAAGGGTCACTCTGGGGGGATTTGGGGTCATCTCAAGGGGTCTTGGGGTCATTTTGGGGGGTCTTGGGGTCATTTTGGGGGGTCTGGGGGTCACTCAGGGGCTGTGGGGGTCATTTTGAGGGATCTTGGGGTCTCCTAGAGGGTCCTAAGGGTCATTTTGAGGGGTCTTGGGGTCACTATGGGGGGTCTTGGGGTCTCCTAGAGGGTCCTAAGGGTCATCTTAGGGGGTCTTGGGGTCACTTTGGGGGGTCTTGGGGTCATTTTGGGGGTTCTGGGGTCATTTTGGGGGGTTCTGGGGTCATCTCAGGGGGTTCTGGGGTCATTTTGGGGGGATTTTGGGATTCTGGGGTCACTTTTGGGTGTCCTGGGGGTCCTGGGGTCACTTTGGGGTCACTTTTGGGGGTCTCACCTGCTTGTAGAGCTCGAAGTGGGTGAGGGGTAGCTGGGGGGTCACTGGGGGGTCACTCAGGGGTCAGTTGGGGGTCACTCAGGGGGTTCTGGGGGTCATTTTGGGGGGTCTGGGGGTCACTTTGAGTGGTCTTGGGGTCATTTTGGGGGGTTCTGGGGTCATTTTGGGGGGATTTTTGGATTCTGGGGTAATTTTGGGGGGTCTTGGGGTCATTTTGGGGGGTCTGGGGTCATCTCAGGGGGGTCTTGGGGTCTTTTAGGAGGGTCTTGGGGTCATTTTGGGGGGTCTTGGGGTCACTTTGGGGGGTCTGGGGGTCACTTTGAGGGGTCTTGGGGTCATTTTGAGTGGTCTTGGGGTCATTTTGGGGGGTTCTGGGGTCATTTTGGGGGGATTTTGGGATTCTGGGGACATTTTTGGGGGGTCTTGGGGTCATTTTGGGGGGTCTGGGGTCATCTCAGGGGGGTCTTGGGGTCTTTTAGGAGGGTCTTGGGGTCATTTTGGGGGGTCTTGGGGTCACTTTGGGGGGTCTGGGGGTCACTTTGAGGGGTCTTGGGGTCACTTTGAGTGGTCTTGGGGTCATTTTGGGGGGTTCTGGGGTCATTTTGGGGGGATTTTGGGATTCTGGGGTCATTTTGGGGGGTCTTGGGGTCATTTTGGGGGCCTTGGGGTCACTTTGGGGTCACTTTTGGGGGTCTCACCTGCTTGTAGAGCTCGAAGTGGGTGAGGGGCAGCTCGACGGCCTCGCGCACCTCCTGCTTCTGGATGTCCATCCCCCCGATGTCGGCGTACATCACGTCCGGCTTCTGGTCTGGGGGGGTCACAGGGGTCAGCTGGGGTCACCTGGGGTCACCTGGGTCAGCTGGGGTCACTTGAGACCACCTGGGGTCACCTGGGGTCACTTGAGACCACCTGGGGTCACCTGGAGCTACCAAGGGTCACCTGGGGTCATCTGGGGTCACCTGAGACCACCTGGGTCATCTGGGACTACCACGGGTCACCTGGGGTCATCTGGGGTCATCTGGGACCACCTGGAGCGACCATGGGTCATCTGGGGTCACCTGGGGTCATCTAGGACCACCTGGGGTCACCTGGGACCACCTGGGTCACCTGTGGTCATCTGGGGTCACCTGGAGTGACCACAGGTCACCTGGGACCACCTCAGGGCACCTGAGACCACCTCAGGGCACCTGAGACCACCTGGGGTCACCTGAGACCACCTGGGGTCACCTGGGACCACCTGGGGTCATCTGGGGTCATCTGGGGTCATCAGGGACCACCTGGGGTCACCTGGAGTGACCATGAGTCACCTGGGGTCACCTGGGACCACCTGGAGTGACCTGGAGTGACCATGGGTCACCTGGGGTCATCTGGGGTCACCTCAGGTCACCTCGGGTCACCTGGGACCACCTGTGGTCACCTGGGACCACCTGGAGTGACCTGGAGTGACCATGGGTCACCTGGGACCACCTCAGGGCACCTGGGACCACCTGGAGTGACCTGGAGTGACCATGGGTCACCTGGGGTCATCTGGGGTCACCCAGGTCACCTGGAGCTACCAAGGGTCACCTGGAACTACCACGGGTCACCTGGGGTCATCTGGGACCACCTGGAGTGACCATGGGTCACCTGGAGTTACCATGGGTCACCTGTGGTCATCTGGGGTCATCTGGGACCACCTGGGGTCACCTGGAGTGACCTGGAGTGACCATGGGTCACCTGAGACCACCTGGGGGTCACCTGGGGTCATCTGGGACCACCTGAGGTCACCTGAGACCACCTGGGGTCACCTGAGATCACCTGGGACCACCTGAGGTCACCTGTGGTCACTTGGGGTCACCTGAGACCACCTGGGTCATCTGGGACCACCTGGGGTCATCTGGGGTCACCTGGGTCCACCTGTGGTCACCTGGGACCACCTGGGGCCACCTGGGGTCACCTGGGTCACCTGAGACCACCTGGAGTGACCTGGAGCTACCAAGGGTCACCTGAGACCACCTGGGGTCACCTGTGGTCATCTGGGGTCACCTGGGACCACCTGGGGTCACCTGGAGCTACCAAGGGTCACCTGAGACCACCTGGGGTCACCCAGGTCACCTGGAGCTACCAAGGGTCACCTGGGTCCACCTGTGGTCATCTGGGACCACTTGGGACCACCTGGGACCACCTGTGGTCATCTGGGGTCACCTGGGACCACCTGGGGTCACCTGGGACCACTTGGGACCACCTGTGGTCATCTGGGGTCACCTGGGTCACCTGGGACCACCACGGGGTCACTGCGTACATCACGTCCGGCTTCTGGTCTGGGGGGGGGGCACAGGGGTCACAGGGGTCAGCTGGGGTCACCTGAGACCACTTGGGACCACCTGGGGTCACCTGTGGTCATCTGGGGTCATCTGGGACCACCTGGGGTCACCTGGAACCACTTGGGACCACCTGTGGTCATCTGGGACCACCTGAGACCACCTCAGACCCACCTGTGGTCACTTGGGGTCACCTGGACCTACCAAGGCCATCAGGGCATGACCCCAAACGCCCCAAAACGCCCCCAAATCACCCCAAAACCCCCCCAGGCGCCATTTTTTGCCCCCCCAGGTGAGTTTTTGCCCCCCCAGGTGAATTTTGTCCCCCCAGGTGAGTTTTTGCCCCCCAGGTGAGCTCACCTGAGGTGGCCACCACCACCCTGGAGTCGGCCTCGGGGGGCAGGACCTCATGTGATGACCCCAAATGACATTTCATGACCCCAAAAACCCCCCCAGGCGCCATTTTCTGCCCCCCCAGGTGAGTTTTTGCCCCCCCAGGTGTGCCCAGGTGAGCTCACCTGAGGTGAGCATCATGATGCTGGAGTCGGCCTCGGGGGGCAGGACCTCATGTGATGACCCCAAATGCCCCAAAACCCCCCCAAAACCCCCCCAAATCACCCCAAAACGCCCCCCAGGTGAGTTTTTGCCCCCCCAGGTGAGTTTTTTGCCCCCCCAGGTGAGTTTTTGCCCCCCAGGTGAGCTCACCTGAGGTGACCACCATGACCCCACCCTCGGCACGACGTCAGGGCGTGACCCCAAATGACATTTCATGACCCCAAAACCGCCCCCAAATCACCCCAAACCACCCCAAAACGCCCCAAAACGCCCCCCAGGTGAGTTTTTGCCCCCCCAGGTGAGTTTTTGCCCCCCAGGTGAGCTCACCTGAGGTGGCCACCACCACCCTGGACTCGGCCTCGGGGGGCAGGACATCCCCCAGGACATCATGTGATGACCCCAAATGCCCCAAAACCCCCCCAAATCACCCCAAAACGCCCCCCAGGTGAGTTTTTGCCCCCCCCAGGTGAGTTCTACCCCCCCAGGTGTGCCCAGGTGAGCTCACCTGAGGTGAGCATCATGATGCTGGAGTCGGCCTCGGGGGGCAGGACGTCCACCAGGGCGTTGCTGTGCTTGTGCAGGGCCACCGAGGCGTTGGGCTTCAGCAGCTCCCGGTCGATGGTGCTCAGGATGCGCACGTAGTAATTAGAACCTGGGCCCAAAAATAAACCAGGTGTGCCCAGGTGTGCTCCAGGTATGTCCCAGAGTGTCTAAAGTGTGTCCCAGGTGTGTCCAGGTGTGTCCTGGTATCCCCAGGTGTGTCCAAGATATCCCCAAGCATGTCCCAAATGTCCCCAGGTGTGTCCCAGGTGTGTCCAGGTATGTCCTAGGTGTGTCCCAGGTGTGCCCAGGTGTGTCCCAGGTGTGTCCAGGTGTGCCCAGGTGTGCCCAGGTATGGCCCAAGTATGTTCCAAATGTCCCCAGGTGTGTCCCAGGTGTCCCCAGGTGTGTCCCAGGTGTGCCCAGGTGTGTCCCAGGTGTGCCCAGGTGTGTCCAGGTGTGTCCCAGGTGTGTCCAGGGTGTGCCCAGGTGTGTCCCAGTTATCCCAGGTGTGCCCCAGGTGTGTGATGTCAGCCCCAGGTGTGCCCAGGTGTGCCCAGGTGTGCCCAGGTGTGTGATGTCAGCCCCAGGTGTGTCCCAGGTGTGCCCAGGTGTGTCCCAGGTATCTCCAGGTGTGTCCCAGGTGTCCCCAGGTGTGTGATGTCAGCCCCAGGTGTGCCCAGGTGTGCCCAGGTGTGCCCCAGGTGTGCCCCCCCAGGTGTCTGTGTTGGGCTTGAGCAGCTCCCGGTCGATGGTGCTCAGGATCCGCACGGAGTAGTTGGAACCTGGGCCCCAAAAATAAACCAGGTGTGCCCAGGTGTGTCCCAGGTGTGCCCAGGTGTGTCCTAGGTATGTCCCAGAGTGTCTAAAGGGTGTCCCAGGTGCGCCCAGGTGTGTCCAGGTGTGTCTAAGGTGTGTCCCAGGTGTGCCCAGGTGTGTCCCAGTGTGTCCAAAGTGTGTCCCAGGTGTCCCCAGGTATCTCCAGGTGTGCCCAGGTGTGTCCCAAGTATCTCCAGGTGTGTCCAGGTGTGCCCTAGATATCCCCAGGTGTGTCCTCCTGTCCCCAGGTGTGTCCCAGGTATGTCCAGGTATCCCCAGGTGTGTCCCAGGTATCCCCAGGTGTGCCCAGGTGTACCCAGGTGTGTCCCAGGTGTGCCCAGGTGTGTCCCAGGTATCTCCAGGTGTGCCCAGGTGTGTCCCAGGTATCCCCAGGTGTGGCCCAGGTGCCCCCAGGTGTATCCAGGTGTGTCCCCAGGTACGTCCCACATCCCCCAGGTGCCCCCAGGTGTGCCCAGGTGTCCCCAGGTGCCCCCAGGTGTGTTCTCAGATGTCCCCAGGTGTGTCCAGGTGTCCCCAGGTGCCCCCAGGTGTGTCCAGGTGTGTCCCAAGTATGTCCACGTGTCCCCAGGTGTGTCCAGGTGTGTCCCAAGTATCTCCAGGTGTGTCTCAGGTGTATCCAGGTGCCCCCCAGGTGTGCCCAGGTGCCCCCAGGTGCCCCCAGGTGCCCCCCCCTGACCTGTGGTGGAGCCCACGATGGCCGTGTTCTGGTCGACGGCCTCGAGGAACTGGCCGATGACGAGGGGGGATGCTCTGGATGCGCTTCACCTCCTCCTGGGCGTGCAGGAACTCCTTCTTCAGGTTCCGCTGCTCGTCCTTGATGTACTCCTCCTGCACCTCCAGGAACTCCAGCTCCTGCTGCAGCTTCTGCACCACACAGGTGAGCACAGGTGTGACCAGGTGTGACCAGGAGTCACCTGGAGTGACCAGGTATCACCTGGAGTGACCAGGAGTCACCTGGGGTCACCTAAGGGGGGACGTGGGGACACCCAGGGGGGGGTTGAGCTCCTCCTGCACCTCCAGGAACTCCAGCTCCTGCTGCAGCTTCTGCACCACACAGGTGGGGGACAGGTGAGCACAGGTGTGACCAGGTGGGACCAGGTATCACCTGGAGTCACCTGGAGTCACCTGGAGTGACCAGGTATCACTTGGGGTCACCTGGACTCATTTGGAGTCACCTGAGGTCACCTGGAGTGACCAGGTATCACTTGGGGTCACCTGGAGTCACCTGGAGTGACCAGGAGTCACCTGGAGTCACCTGGAGTCAACTGAGGTCATCTGGAGTGACCAGGAGTGACCAGGTATCACCTGGGGTCACCTGGAGTCACCTGGGGTCACCTGGAGTCACCTGGAGTGACCAGGAGTCATCTGGAGTAACCAGGAGTCACCTGGAGTGACCAGGTATCACCCGGAGTCACCTGGGGTCACTTGGAGTGACCAGGTATCACCTGGAGTCACCTGGGGTCACCTGGACCACGAGGGAACAGGGACATGGAGACACCCAGGGGGGGTTGAGCTCCTCCTGCACCTCCAGGAACTCCAGCTCCTGCTGCAGCTTCTGCACCACACAGGTGGGGGACAGGTGAGCACAGGTGTGACCAGGTGGGACCAGGTGGGACCAGGTGTCACCTGGAGTCAACTGGAGTCATTTGGAGTCACCTGGAGTCACCTGTGGTCACCTGGGGTCACCTGGAGTGACCAGGAGTCATGTGGAGTGACCAGGAGTCACCTGGAGTCACCTGGAGTCACTTGGGGTCACCTGGAGTGACCAGGTATCACTTGTGGTCACCTGGGGTCACCTGGAGTGACCAGGAGTCACCCAGAGTGACCAGGTATCATCTGGAGTCACTTGGCGTTACCTGGAGTGACCAGGTATCACTTGGGGTCACCTGGAGTCACCTGAGGTCACCTGGAGTCACTTGGGGTCACCTGGAGTCACTTGGGGTGACCTGGAGTCACCTGGAGTGACCAGGTATCACCTGGGGTCACCTGCAGTCACTTGGGGCCACCTGGAGTGACCAGGTATCACCTGGGGTCACCTGGACTCATTTGGAGTCACCTGAGGTCACCTGGAGTGACCAGGACTCACCTGGAGTGACCAGGAGTCACCTGGAGTCACCCTGGAGTGACCAGGTGTAACCTGGGGTCACCTGGAGTCACCTGGGGGTCACCTGAAGTGACCAGGTATCACCTGGGGTCACCTGGAGTGACCAGGTATCACTTGGAGTCACCTGAGGTCACCTGGAGTCACTTGGGGTCACCTGGAGTCACCTGGAGTGACCAGGTATCACCTGGGGTCACCTGGAATCACCTGGGGTCACCTGGAGTGACCAGGAGTCACCTGGGGTCACCTGGAGTGACCAGGTATCATCTGGAGTCACCTGGGGTCACCTGCAGTCACTGGGGGTCACCTGGAGTGACCAGGTATCACCTGGGTTCACCTGCAGTCACTGGGGGGTCACCTGGAGTGACCAGGTCTCACCTGGAGTGACCAGGACTCACCTGGAGTCACCTGGGGTCATTTGGGGTCTTGGAATTTCCCACCTGGAATTTCCACCTGGACCTTTTCCCACCTGGATTTTCTCACCTGCATTTTCCCACCTGGAATTTCCACCTGAACCTTCTCTCACCTGGATTTTCCCACCTGGATCTTTTCCCACCTGGACTTTCTCACCTGGATTTTCCACACCTGGATTTTCCCACCTAAATTTTCTCACCTGGAATTTCCACCTGAACCTTCTCAGACCTGGAATTTCTACCTGGATCTTTTCCCACCTGGAATTTCTACCTGAACCTTCTCCCACCTGGATTTTCCCACCTGGAATTTCCACCTGGATCTTCTCCCACCTGGACTTTCTCTCACCTGGATTTTCCCACCTGGAATTTCTACCTGGACCTTTTCCCACCTGGATTTTCTCACCTGGATTTTTCCACCTGAACCTTCTCCCACCTGAATCTTTTCCCACCTGGATTTTCCCACCTGGAATTTCTACCTGGACCTTCTCCCACCTGGATCTTCTACCTGAATCTTTTCCTACCTGGATTTTCCCACCTGGATCTTTTCCCACCTGGAATTTTCCCACCTGGATCTTCTCTCACCTGGATTTTCTCACCTGGAATTTCTACCTGGATCTTTTCCCACCTGAATTTTTCCCACCTGGAATTTCCACCTGAACCTTCTCCCACCTGGATTTTCCCACCTGGATTTTCCCACCTGGATTTTCCACACCTGGAATTCCCACCTGGACCTTCTCCCACCTGAATCTTTTCCCACCTGAACCTTCTCTCACCTGGATTTTCCCCCCTGGAATTCTCTTCCCTCTCCCCTGGGGGGGGGTCTCACCTGTCGGGGGGGGGTCTCACCTGTTGGGGAGGGGTCTCACCTGTCGGGGGGCGTGGCCTGCCTCACCTTGTACCTGCTGCAAAGCTCCTCCAGGTCCTTTTCCCACCTGGAATTCTCTTCCCTCTCCCCTGGGGGGGGGTCTCACCTGTCGGGGGGGGGTCTCCCCTGTTGGGGGGGGGGTCTCACCTGTCAGGGGGGCGTGGCCTGCCTCACCTTGTACCTGCTGTAAAGGTCCTCCAGGTCCTCGGGCTCGGGCACCAGGAAGGACAGCCCGGGGGGGGGGGTCTGGGCAGTGGCCAGGGCGGGGGAGCTCCTCCTGCGGGGGGGGGGAGGGGCTCAGGTGAGTCGGGGGGGGGTCACCTGGGGGGGGGGTCTGGGCGTGGCCAGGGCGGGGAGCTCCTCCTGGGGGGGGGGAGGGGCTCAGGTGAGTCACCTGGGGCACCTGGGGGGTCCTACAGGTGAGGGGGGGAGCACCTGAGGGGGGGTTGTGGGCGTGGCCATAGCGGGGAGGGGGCTCAGGTGAGTCGGGGGGGTCACCTGGGGGGTCCTACAGGTGAGGGGGGGGGTTGGGGACCCCCAAATCCCCCCAAAATCCCCCAATTTCTCCCCAAATTTCCCCCAATTTATCCCCAAACCCCCCCAAATCCCCCCCAATTTATCTTCAAACTACCCCAAATCCCCCCCGCAGGGGTTTCAGGACCCCCCAAAAACCCCCCCAATTTTCCCCCAAATCCCCCCCAACCCCTCCCGTGGGTTTCAGAGACCCCAAATCCCCCCTAAATCCCCCAAGTCCCCCCCAACCCCCCCCCAATTTCCCTCCCAAACCCCCCAAATCCCCCCCAAATTTCCCCCCTCAAAACCGCCCCGGCCCCCCTCAAACCCCCCCAAATTTACCCCAATTTCCCCCAAATCCCCCCCAACCCCTCCCGGGGGTTTTAGAGACCCCAAATCCCCCCCCAAATCCCCCCCAAAACCGCCCCAAATTTCCCCTCTAAACCCCCCCAAATTCACCCCCCTGGACCTCCCCAAACCCCCCTAAATCCTCCCCAACCCCCCCCATTTTCCCCCCAAATCCCCCCCAAATTCCCCCCCAAATTCCCCCCAAATCCCTCCCAACCCCTCCCGGGGGTTTCAGAGACCCCAAATCCCCCCCAAAATCCCCCCCCAAATTTCCCCCGAACCCCCCCAAATCCCCTCCCAACCCCTCCGGGGCTTTCAGGGACCCCAAATCTTCCCCAGACCCCCCTAAACCCCCCCAAATTCCCCCCTCAAAACCCCCCCAAATCCCCCCCAAACCCCCCCAAATTTCCCCCAAATTCCTCCCAAATCCCCCCAAACCCCCCCATAACCCCCCCAATTTCTCCCCAAATCCCTCCCGACCCCTCCCGGGGGTTTCAGAGACCCCAAATCCCCCCCAAATCCCCCCCAAACCCCCCAAAATCCCCCCCAAATTCCCCCCCCAAAACCACCCCAGCCCCCCCCAAATCCCCCCCAAATCCCCCCAAATTCCCCCCCAAACCCCCCCAAATCCCCCCCGACCCCTCCCGGGTGTTTCAAGGACCCAAAATCCCCCCAAACCCCCCCAAATTTCCCCCCTCCCCAACCTGCGCTTTGTCCCCGAGCAGCCCCAGCTCCTCCATCGTGACGGCGCCGAACGGAAGTGACGTCACGGCGGAAGTCGCCGCTGCGGCGGGCGCGGCGTCGCTCCGGAAATGACGTCACACGCAGCGCGACCGCTCCCCCCCTCACGCACAAAGGCCACGCCCACTCGGGCCGGGCGGCCTTGGGGGACCTCCCAGTTCATCCCAGTTCGTCCCAGTTCGTCTCAGTGACCTCCCAGTTCATCCCAGTTCGTCCCAGTTCATCCCAGTTCATCCCAGTTCATCCCAGTTCGTCCCAGTTCATCCCAGTGACCTCCCAGTTCATCCCAGTGAGCTCCCAGTTCATCCCAGTGACCTCCCAGATCATCCCAGTTCGTCCCAGTTCATCCCAGTGACCCCCAGTGAGCTCCCAGTTCATCCCAGTTCATCCCAGTGACTTCCCAGTCCGTCCCAGTTCATCCCAGTGACTCCCCAGTTCATCCCAGTGACCTCCCAGTGCCCTCCCAGTTCATCCCAGTCCCCTCCCAGTTCATCCCAGTTCGTCCCAGTTCATCCCAGTGACCTCCCAGTTCATCCCAGTTCGTCCCAGTGACTCCCAGTCCCTCCCAATCCCCTCCCAGTCCCTCCCAGTCCCTCCCAATCCCCTCCCAGTCCCTCCCAATCCCCTCCCAGTCCCTCCCAGTCCCTCCCAGTCCCTCCCAGTCCCCTCCCAGTTCATCCCAGTCCCTCCCAGTCCGGTTTTAACCAAACTCTCTTTATTTCTCCCCATTAATGCTCCAGTTTCGGGAAGGGGGCGGGGCCTCCTCCGACCCCCGCTCGGCCCCGCCCCTCCCGGGGGCGGAGCCTCTGCTCCGCGGCTTCCGATTGGTCCGTGTCGCCCCGGGGGGCGTGGCCTCGCTCGGCTTTCACCCCATTGGCTGCGGCGCCGGAGGGGGGCGTGGCTTCCTGGGAGGCGTGGCCTGAGAGGAGGAGGAGGGGGGGCGGGGTTAGGCGAGGCCACGCCCCTCCAGGACCCCCGAAATGGGGGTTTTACCCCCAAAAAAACCCCCCGGGAGCCCCAAAACCTCCCAAAATAACCCAAAATACCCCAAAACCCCCCCGGGACCCCCAAAATGGGGATTTTACCCCCAAAACCCCCCCCAGGACCCCCCAAAATCCCCCAAGACCCCCCAAAATCCCTCCTGGGACCCCCCAAACCCACCCCAGGACCCCCCAAATCCCTCCTGGGACCCCCAAATCCCCCCCAGGACCCCCCAAATCCCTCCTGGGACCCCCAAATTCCACCTGGGACCCCCCAAACCCACCCCGGGACCCCCCCAAAATGGGGGTTTTACCCCCAAAATCCCCCCCAGGACCCCCCCAAATCCCCCCAGACCCCCCAAAGTCCCTCCTGGGACCCCCCAAAATCCCCCCAAAATCCCCCCCAAGACCCCCCAAATCCCCCCCAGGACCCCCCAAATCCCCCCCCAGGACCCCCCAAACCCCCTCCAGGACCCCCAAAATCCTCCTGGGACCCCCCCAAATCCCCCCAAATCCCCCCCAAGACCCCCCAAAACCCCCCCAGGACCCCCCAAATCCCCCCCAGGACCCCCCAAATTCCCTCTGGGACCCCCCAAATCCCCCCCAGGACCCCCCAAATCCCCCCAGACCCACCCCAGGACCCCCCAAATTCCCTCCTGGACCCCCCAAATCCCCCCCAGGACCCCCCAAAATCCCACCGGGACCCCCAAAATCCCCCCAAATTCCCTCTGGGACCCCCCAAATCCCCCCGGGACCCCCGGACTGACCGTTGGGGGGGTTTTGGGGGGCACTGGGGGGGTTTTGGGGGGGTCTCGAGGCCTTTCCCCGCAGGATGTCGATCACCTGGGGGGGGGGAAAAAGGGGGGGCAGCGCGAGGGGGGACCCCAAAAACCACCGGGGGACCCCCCAAAACCCCCTAAAATCCCATTTAAACCCCCTAAAATCCCATTTAAATCCAAAAAATCCAATTTAAATCCCCCAAAATCCCCCAAAAATCCAATTTAAATCCCCAAAAATCCAATTTAAATCCCAAAAAATCCAATTAAATCCCCAAAAATCCCATTTAAATCTCCCAAAACCATAAATCCAAAAAAACCAATTAAATTAAAAAAAAAAATCCATTTAAATCCCAAAAAATCCAATTTAAATCTCCCAAAAAATCCCATTTAAATCTCCCAAAAAATCCCATTTAAATCTCCCAAAAAATCCAATTTAAATCCAAAAAAAATCCAATTAAATTAAAAAAAAAAATCCAATTTAAATCCCAAAAATCCAATTAAATCCCCAAAAATCCCATTTAAATCTCCCAAAAAATCCCATTTAAATCCCAAAAAAATCCAATTTAAATTAAAAAAAAAATCCAATTTAAATCCCCCAAAAAATCCAATTTAAATCCCAAAAAATCCAATTTAAATCTCCCAAAAAATCCCATTTAAATCCCAAAAAAATCCAATTTAAATTAAAAAAAAAAATCCAATTTAAATCCCCAAAAAATCCCATTTAAATCCCCCAAAATCCAATTTAAATCTCCCAAAAAATCCCATTTAAATCCAAAAAAATCCAATTTAAATTCCAAAAAAAATCCAATTTAAATTAAAAAAAATCCCATTTAAATCCCAAAAAATCCAATTTAAATCCCCAAAAATCCCATTTAAGTCTCCCAAAAAATCCAATTTAAATCCCCAAAAATCCATTTAAGTCTCCCAAAAAATCCAATTTAAATCCAAAAAAAATCCAATTTAAATTAAAAAAAAAAATCCAATTTAAATCCCCAAAAATCCAATTTAAATCCCAAAAAATCCCATTTAAATCCCCAAAAAAATCCCCAAAAATCCCATTTAAATCTCCAAAAAAATCCCATTTAAATCTCCCAAAAAATCCATTTAAATCCCCAAAAATCCCATTTAAATCGCCAAAAAATCCCCCTAAAATTCAATTTAAATCCAAAAAAATCCCCCAAAA
>NW_026138676.1:0-15242 GCF_025592945.1 Manacus candei
GGGGCGGGGCCATCCCCATCTCCCTCCCCTCCCCCTCCCTCGCTCCGCCCCCGCCCCCCCCTCCGCCCCCCCCTCCCCCCCCCCCCCCCATCGCCAATGGAGCTTTAACGGCGCCGGGAGCGGGAGCGGACCCGGGGGGGAACAGGTAAGACTTTGGGGGGGGGTCCCCAAACCCCCCCGACCCCCCCGCCCCTCCCCCACCCCCCGCCCCTCCCCCACCCCCCCACCCCCCCCCTCAGCGAATCCTCAGGTGGGGGGAGGGGAAAACCCCGCGACCCCCCCCCCCCACAAACGCCCCCCCCCGGGGGTCTCCCCCCTCCCCCACCCCCCCCGGGGACCCCCCCTCGGGCCCCTCCCCCTCCCCCCAACCCCCCCCGCGACCCCCGGCCCCTCCCCCACCCCTGTTTTTGGGGGAAAAGCGGCGGATTTGGGGATTTTTCGGGGGGTTTTTTTTGAGGGGGTGTGTTTTTTTTTTTTGGGGGGGTGGGTCGTTCCCACCGGGGGGGGAGGGGGGAGGGGTTTGACCCACCCCCCTCTTTCCTTCCCAAAAATTCCCCAAAATCGCTGGAAAACCGGGAAAAAAAAATCGGGAGATTCCGGCTGGGAACAGGTGGGTGGGAGGGGGGGAGGGGGGGGGGGGGGAAGGGGGGGGTCGAACCCCCGAATTCCGCCCGAATTCCCAAAAAAAACCCCCCCCAATCCCACGGAACCCCCCCCATCCCCCCCATTATCCCGAATTTCCCCCCCAAATCCCAAAAATCCCCCAAATCCCCCAAAATTCCCCCTTTTTCCTCCCCTTTTTTTCCCCGATTTCCCCAAAATTCTCCCCCGGGATTCCCAAAATTCCCCCCCAATCCCCCCAAATTCCCCCCAAACTTTCCCAGATTTCCCCCCAAATCCTGAAATTCCCCCAAATTTCCCCAAACTCCCACATTTTTCCCCAAAATCCCACATTTTTCCCCACGTTTTCCCCCGATTTCCCCCCAAATTCCCAAAAAAAACCCCGAGATTCCTCCCCTTCCTCCAAATTTCCCCCATTTCCCCCCAGATCCCGAAAATCCCCCCGAATTTGCCCAAAATCCCACATTTTTCCCCAAACTCCCACATTTTCCCCCACGTTTTCTCCTCGATTTCCCCCCAAATCTCCCAAATTCCCCAAAAAATCTCCCAAAATTCCCCCAAATCGCCCCAAATTTCCCCAATTTCCCCCCAAATCCCAAAAATCCCCTCGAATTTCCTCCCAATCCCCCCGAATTTCCCCAAACTCCCACATTTTTCCCTGATTTCCCCCCAAATCTCCCAAATTCCAAAAAAAATCCCCCGAAATTCCTCCCATTCCTCCAAATTTCCCCCCCCCACCCCCCAAAATTTCTCCAAATTCCCCCGAATTTCCTCCAAATTCCCCCTGAATTGCCCAAATCCCCCCCAGATTCCCCCAAATTCCCCCCCAAAATCCACAAAATTCCCCAGATTTGCCCCCAAATTCCCCAAAATTCCCCCAAATGGCCCCAAATTCCCCTGAAATTCCTCCCAAATTCTCCCGATTTCCCCAAATTTCACAATAATTTCCCCCCCAGTTCCCCCGAGTCCCCCAAATTCCCTCATTTTTTTTCTTCCAAATCCCTCCCAAATTTTCCCAAATTCCTCAATTTCCCAAATTATCCACGAATTTCCCCGTTTTCCCCCCCCTTTTTTCCCAAAATTTCCCCATTCCCCCCCCCATATTTCCCCAAATTCTCTCAAATCTCCCCAATTTCCCCAAATTCCCCCCCAAATTCCTCTTTTTTCCTCCCAAATCCCTGAAATTCTCTCCCATTTCCCGAATTCCCCCCAAAATCTCCTCGGATTCTCCCAAATTCCCACCATTTTCCCCAAAATTCCTACGATTTCCTCCTTATTTCCCCCCAAATTCCCGATATTTTAATCCCAAATCCCAAAATTCCTACAAATTTCCCCAAATTTCCCCCAAAATCTCCCAAATCTCCCCAAAATTCCCCGAAATCTCCTGAAATTCCCCCAATTTTCCCCAAATCCCCTCAAATCTCCCTCATTTCCCTCCAAATCCCCCCGAATTTCCTCAATTCCTACAAGTTCCCCCCCCAAATTCCCACAAATTCCCCCAAATTCCCCAAACCTTCCTCCAAATCCCCCACATTTTCCTCCATTTCCTCCCAAATCCCCCAAATTCCCCCTCAAAATTCCAAAAATCCCCCTGAATTCCCCCCCAAATCCTCCAAATTCCTGCAAATTTCTCCCCAAATCCTCCAAATTCCTGCGAATTCCCCCCAAATTCCCCCCAAAATTCCCCAAATCCCCCAAAATTCCCCCCAAACCCCCTTTTTTCCCCCCTTCCCCCCCCCCCGTTTTTTCCTGCTCTGGATCCTGCTCGGAACCCCGATTTGCCGAGGATTTGTCCCAAATCCCGGCTTTTCTCCCCAAATCCTTTGGATTTTTAATCCCCTGTAAAAAAAACAACAAAAACACGGATTTTCGAGGGCAAACCCGGGGATTTCGGGGCCGTTGGCGCCCAAAAATCACCGTTTTGGGGGATTTTCGGGGAATTTGGGATAATCCCGACCCCCCCCCCCGGGGGGTTTGGGGGGTTGGAAAACCGGAATTCCGGGGGCAAGTCCCTCGAATTGGGGCAAATCCCTCGGGATTTGGGAAAATCCCCCCAAAATTGGGGTGAATCCCTCGGGATTTGGGAAAATCCCCCCAAAATTGGGGTGAATCCCTCGGGATTTGGGGAAAATCCCCCCAAAATTGGGGTGAATCCCTCGGGATTTGGGGAAAATCCCCCCCCCGATGTGGGGCTGGGCCTGACCCCCAAGTGCCCCCCCCTCCCCCCATCCCTTTTCCAGGGGTTTTTCCGGCTTTTTTCCGGTTTTTCCGGAGGTTTTGAAAGGGTTTAATTAACGGGGGGGGGGGGGTAATTAAGGGATTAATTAATGGGATTAATTAGGGCGGGGAGGGGAGGGGGGGGAGGGCTGAGTGGGGGGGTGTGGGGCAGAGTTGTGGGGCTGGAATGCAGCTGGAACGGGGTTGTGGGGCTGAGTTATGGGGCAGAGTTATGGGGCTGGAATGGGGCCAAGTTATGGGGCAGAGCTGGGGGGGCTGCAATGGGGTTGGAATGGAGCTGAGTTATGGGGCAGAGCTGTGGGGCAGAGCTGTGGGGCTGGAATGGGGTTGTGGGGCTGAGTTATGGGGCAGAGCTGTGGGGCTGCAATGGGGCAGTTCTGGGGCAGGGAAGAGGGGGATGTGTGGGGCTGAGTTCTGGGCAGAGCAGGGGGATGTTTGGGGCAGGGGGGCAGAGCTATGGGGTGAAGCGGGGCTGTGGGGCTGAGCTGTGGGGCTGAGCTGTGGGGTGGAGTTATGGGGCTGAACAGGGGGAGGATGTTTGGGGCAGAGCTGTGGGGCTGAGCTGTGGGGCAGAGCAGGGGGGGATGTGTGGGGCAGAGCTCCCCCGGCCCCACAGCGCTGCCCCACGGGTCCCCCTGCCCTGCTCTGTGGGGCTAGGATGGATCCGGGATGGATCTGTGGGGCTGGGATTGATCCGTGGGGCCGGGATTGATCTGTGGGGCCAGGATGGATCCGTGGGGCTGGGATGTGGGGCTGGGATTGATCTATGGGGCCGGGATGGATCCAGGGTTGATCTGTGGGGCCGGGATGGATCTGTGGGGCCGGGATGGATCTGTGGGGCTGGGATGTGGGGCCGGGTTGGATTCGGGATGGATCCGTGGGGCCGGTATTGATCTGTGGGGCCAGGATGGATCCGTGGGGCTGGGATGGATCCAGGATTGATCTGTGGGGCCAGGATGGATCCGGGATGGATCTGTGGGGCCGGGATGGATCTGTGGGGCCGGGATGTGGGGCCGGGCTGGATTCGGGATGGATCCGTGGGGCCGGTATTGATCTGTGGGGCTGGGATTGATCCGTGGGGCCGGGATGTGGGGCCGGGATGGATCCGTGGGGCTGGGATGGATCCGTGGGGCCGGGATGTGGGGCCGGGATTGATCTGTGGGGCCGGGATGTGGGGCCGGGCTGGATCCGGGCTGGTCCTTCCCCCCCCCCCTCCCCCGATGGTTTTGGGTCCCCCCCCCTCCATCCCCGTTGCCATGGAAACCGCGCGGTTGCCGAGGAGGAGCCGGGAACGCCCCCGCACCCAAAACCCCCCCCCCGGAACGGGAGCGACCCCCGGACCCACAGAGCGAGCCCGGACCCACAGATCCATCCCTGACCCACAGATACCACCCAGACCCACAGATCTGACCCACAGATCCCTCCCAGACCCCCAAAACCCCCCTGGAACAGGGATCGACCCCCAGACCCACAGATCAGACCCAGCCCCACAGATCCATGCAAATCCCATATCCCAACCCCACAGATCCAACCCACGGATTGATCCTAGACCCCTAAAACTTCTCCCCAGAACAAGGACCCACAGATCCATCCCAGCCCCACAGATCCATCCCAGCCCCCCATCCCAACCCCGGATCCCAACCCCACAGATCCATCCTGACTCCACATATCCATCCCAACCCCACATCCCAACCCCACATCCCAGCCCCACGGATCCATCCCAGCCCCACATCCCACCCCTGGATCCCCACCCCATATCCCAGCCCCAGAGACCCATCCGTGGATCCCAAGCCTGGCTCCCACCCCCACATCCCAATCCCACAGATCCATCCCAACTCCCCGGATCCATCCCAACCCCACAGATCCATCCCTATCCCCCATCCCGCCCCACTGGCCCCTCCTTCCCCCCCACAGCGTCTCCTCCCCCGCCATGGCTGTATCCTGACCCCATAGATCCATCCTCACCCCATAGATCCATCCTGACCCCCATCCTACCCCACTGACCCCTCCTTCCCCCCGCAGCGTCTCCTCCCCCGCCATGGCTGTATCCTGACCCCATAGATCCACCCTGACCCCACGGATCCATCCCACCCCCCCATCCCGCCCCACTGACCCCTCCTGTCCCCCCCACAGCGTCTCCTCCCCCGCCATGGCCGCCCTGGGCCCCACAGATCCACCCCAACCCCACAGATCCATCCCACCCCCCCATCCCGCCCCACTGACCCCTCCCTCCCCCCGCAGCGTCTCCTCCCCCGCCATGGCTGTATCCTGACCCCATAGATCCACCCTGACCCCACGGATCCATCCCACCCCCCCATCCCGCCCCACTGACCCCTCCCTCCCCCCCACAGCGTCTCCTCCCCCGCCATGGCCGCCGTGGGCGCGGCGGTGGCCGCCTGGCTCCTGGTGGCCCCGCGGCTCTCCGGGGCGTCCCCCGACAGCTCAGCCGGCGCCAACGGGACGTGCCGCGGCTCGGCGCGGTGCCAGCCCGGCGTCCTCCTGCCCGTGTGGCAGCCGGACGAGCCGGCGGCGGGCGACAAGGCGGCGCGGGCCATCGTCTACTTCGTGGCCATGATGTACCTGTTCCTGGGCGTGTCCATCATCGCCGACCGCTTCATGGCCTCCATCGAGGTGATCACGTCGCGCGAGAAGGAGATCACGGTGACCAAGGCCAACGGCGAGACCAGCGTGGGCACCGTGCGCATCTGGAACGAGACGGTCTCCAACCTGACGCTGATGGCGCTGGGCTCGTCGGCGCCCGAGATCCTGCTCTCGCTCATCGAGGTGTGCGGGCACCGCTTCCAGGCGGGCGAGCTGGGCCCCGGCACCATCGTGGGCAGCGCCGCCTTCAACATGTTCGTGGTGATCGCCGTGTGCGTCTACGCCATCCCGGCGGGCGAGAGCCGCCGCATCAAGCACCTGCGCGTCTTCTTCGTCACGGCCTCCTGGAGCATCTTCGCCTACATCTGGCTCTACCTCATCCTGGCCGTCATCACGCCGGGCGTGGTGCAGGTGTGGGAGGCCTTCCTCACCCTGCTCTTCTTCCCGGCCTGCGTGGTCTTCGCCTGGGCGGCCGACAAGCGCCTGCTCTTCTACAAGTACGTCTACAAGCGCTACCGCGCCGACCCGCGCAGCGGCATCATCATCGGCGCCGAGGCCGAGCGCCCGCCCAAGGACGTGGAGGCCGACGGCGGCTTCCCCGCCCCGGCGCCGCCCCAGGAGCCCGAGGGCTCGGCGGCGTCGCCGTCGCCCACGCCCGAGGAGCGGGAGCTGGACGAGAGCCGGCGCGAGGTCATCCAGATCCTCAAGGACCTCAAGCAGAAGCACCCGGAGAAGGAGCTGGAGCAGCTGGTGGACGCCGCCAACTACGTGGCGCTGGTGCACCAGCAGAAGAGCCGCGCCTTCTACCGCATCCAGGCCACGCGCCTCATGACCGGCGCCGGCAACGTGCTGAAGAAGCACGCGGCGGAGGCGGCGCGGCGCTCGCCGGCGGCGCCGGGCGAGGACGAGGAGGAGGAGGAGGAGGACGAGGCCTGCAGCCGCATCTTCTTCGAGCCCTGCCTCTACCACTGCCTGGAGAACTGCGGGTCGGTGACGCTGGCCGTGGCCTGCGAGCAGGGCGTGGGCGCCAACCAGACCTTCTACGTGGACTTCCGCACCGAGGACGGCTCGGCCAAGGCGGGCTCGGACTACGAGTACAGCGAGGGCACCCTCATCTTCAAGCCGGGCGAGACGCGCAAGGAGTTGGCCATCGGCATCATCGACGACGACATCTTCGAGGAGGACGAGCACTTCTTCGTGCGCCTGCTCAACCTGCGCGTGGGCGACGCCGAGGGCATGTTCGAGGCCGACAACGAGGAGCACCCCAAGGGCAAGCTGGTGGCGCCGCTGGTGGCCACCGTCACCATCCTGGACGACGACCACGCCGGCATCTTCGGGTTCCGCGAGCGCTCGGTGCGCGTCAGCGAGTGCCAGGGCAAGGTGGAGGTGACGGTGGTGCGCAGCTCCGGCGCCCGCGGCACCGTCATGGTGCCCTTCCGCACCGTCGAGGGCTCCGCCCGCGGGGGCGGCGTCGACTACGAGGACGCCAGCGGGGAGCTCGAGTTCCGCAACGACGAGACGGCGTGAGGAGGAATGGGGGGATGGATGGGGGGGATGGATGGGTCAGGGATGGGTCAGGGATGGATGGATCATGGATGGATGGATGGGTCAGGGATGGATCGATCATGGATGGATGGATCATAGATGGATGATGGATGAGCTCGAGTTCCGCAACGACGAGACGGCGTGAGGAGGAAGGGGGGGCATGGATGGGTCAGGGATGGGTCAGGGATGGGTCATGGAATGGATGGATCATGGAATGGATCAGGGACAGATGGATGGCAGTGGAAGAGGAGGGTTGGGTCGCTGGTTGGGTGGGTGGGTGATGATGGTGACGATGATGATGGTGATGGTGACCAGGTGATGGTGATGATGGTGATGGTGATGGTGACAATGATGATGGTGATGATGGTGATGATGGTGACAATGATGATGGTGATGGTGGTGATGGTGATGGTGGTGATGATGGTGACGATGGTGATGATGATGATGATGGTGATGGTGATGATGATGATGGTGATGATGGTGATGATGATGATGGTGATGATGGTGATGGTGATGATGGTGATGATGGTGATGATGACGATGGTGATGATGGTGATGGTGATGGTGATGGTGATGATGGTGGTGATGGTGACGATGGTGATGGTGACGATGATGGTGATGGTGATGATGGTGATGGTGATGATGACGATGGTGATGGTGATGATGATGATGATGGTGATGGTGATGATGGTGATGGTGATGATGGTGATGGTGATGATGGTGATGATGGTGATGATGACGATGGTGATGATGGTGATGATGACGATGGTGGTGATGGTGGTGACGATGATGATGGTGATGATGGTGACGATGGTGATGGTGATGATGGTGGTGATGATGATGGTGATGATGGTGACGATGACGATGGTGATGGTGATGATGATGATGATGGTGATGGTGATGATGGTGATGGTGATGATGGTGATGATGGTGATGATGACGATGGTGATGATGGTGATGATGACGATGGTGGTGATGGTGGTGACGATGATGATGGTGATGATGGTGACGATGGTGATGGTGATGATGGTGATGGTGATGATGGTGATGGTGATGATGATGATGGTGATGATGGTGATGGTGGTGATGGTGGTGACGATGATGATGGTGATGATGGTGATGATGGTGATGATGATGATGGTGATGGTGGTGATGATGGTGATGATGGTGATGATGGTGATGGTGGTGATGGTGACCACGTGTCCCGCCCCAGGAAGACGCTGCAGGTGAAGATCGTGGACGACGAGGAGTACGAGAAGAAGGAGAACTTCTTCATCGAGCTGGGCCCGCCGCGCTGGCTCAAGCGCGGCATCTCGGGTGCGGGGACACCCAGGGGGCACACAGGGGTCATCCAGGGGTCATGGGGCCACCACGGGGCCACCTAGGGGTCATGGGGACCACCGAGGGGTCACAGGGCAACAGAGGGGTCACAGGGGCCACTGAGGGGTCATGGGGGTCACCAAAGGGTCATGGGGCTACTGCAGGGCCACCTAGGGGTCACAGGGGCCATCAAGGGGTCACAGGGCCACTGAGGGGTCACAGGGGTCACCAAAGGGTCATGGGGCCACCACAGGGCCACCTAGGGGTCACAGGGTCACCGAGGGGTCACAGGGCCACTGAGGGGTCATGGGGTCACCACGGGACCACCCAGGGGTCACGGGGGCCACCAAGGGGTCACAGGGCCACCGATGGGTCACGGGGCTCTCACCGCTGTCCCCTCCTGTCCCCACAGCTCTGCTGCTCGCCCAAGGTAGGAGCCTTCGGCCTCGGCCCCGGACGTGCCCCGTGACCGTGGATGTCCCCGTGACCGTGTATGTCCCCGTGGCCCCACCACGTGTCCTCGTGGCCCCACACGTGTCCCTCACAGTGTCCCCACAGTGTCCCTCACAGTGTCCCCACCCCAGTGACCCTCCTGTCCCCGTGTCCCTCTTGTGTGTCCCCATCTTCATGTCCCCTGTTGTGTCCCCGTGTCCCCCCGCGTGTCCCCATGATCCCTGGTGTGTCCCCATGACCCCCTGACCCCTGGTGTGTCCCTGGTGTGTCCCCATGACCCCTGCTGTGTCCCCATGACCCCATGACCCCCACGGTGTCCCTGTTGTGTCCCCATGACTCCCTGACCCCTGGTGTGTCCCTGTTGTGTCCCCATGACCCCTGTGGTGTCCCCATGACCCCATGACCCCTGTGGTGTCCCTGTGTGTCCCCATGCCCCCCTGACCCCCGTGGTGTCCCTGCTGTCCCCCCATGCTGTCCCAGGGGACGGGGAGCGGGCCCTCTCGGCCGAGGAGGAGGAGGCTCTGTCCCCATGACCCCTGTTGTGTCCCCATGACCCCTGGTGTGTCCCCATGACCCCTGTTGTGTCCCTGTTGTGTCCCCATGACCCCCTGACCCCTGTTGTCCCCCCACACTGTCCCTGTCCCAGGGGACGGGGAGCGGGCGCTCTCGGCCGAGGAGGAGGAGGCTCTGTCCCCATGACCCCCTGACCCCTGGTGTGTCCCTGTGTGTCCCCATGACCCCCTGACCCCTGTTGTCCCCCCACACTGTCCCTGTCCCAGGGGACGGGGAGCGGGCCCTCTCGGCCGAGGAGGAGGAGGCCCGGCGCATCGCCGACATGGGCAAACCCATCCTGGGCGAGAACCGGCGCCTCGAGGTCGTCATCGAGGAGTCCTACGACTTCAAGGTGGCCCTGGGGGGACACGGGGAGGGGGAGGGACACGGGGGGGGGCGTGGGGGACACGCCCTGACCCTCCCCTGACCCCTCCTCCCCCCAGAACACGGTGGACAAGCTGATGAAGAAAACCAACCTGGCCACCGTCATCGGCACCCACTCGTGGAGGGAGCAGTTCCTCGAGGCCGTCACCGTCAGCGCAGGTGCCCACGGGGTCCCCAGGGTACCCTCAGTGTCCCCAGGGTCCCCTCGGGGTCCCCAGGGTCCCCTCAATGTCCCCTCGGGGTCCCCAATGTCCCCTTGATGTCCCCCCAGTGTCCCCAAGGTCACCGTCAGCCCAGGTGGCCACGGGGGACCCTTGATGTCCCCAAGGTCCCCTCAGTGTCCCCCATGTTCCCTCAGTGTCCCAGGGTCTCCTCGGGGTCCCCAGTGTCCCCTCAGGGTCCCCAGTGTCATCTCAGTGTGCCCTCTGGGTCCCCAGTGTCCACCCCTTGGCCACCACCCTGGGGACCCTCCCCTTGGTGCCACCACCCCGAGGACCCTCCCCCCGGTGCCACCACCCCGTCCCCACCCTGGGGACCCTCCCCCTGGTGCCATGACCCCGTTCCCACCCTGAGGACCCTCCTCCCAGTGCCACCACCCTGGGGACTCTCCCCCCAGTGCCACCACCCCGTTCCCACCCTGAGGACCCTGGCTGTGGTGCCACCACCCCATCCCCACCCTGGGGACCCTCCCCTTGGTGCCACTACCCTGAGGACCCTCTCCCCAGTGCCACCACCCCATCCCCACCCTGGGGACCCTCCCCTTGGTGCCACCACCCCGTCCCCACCCTGGGAACCCTCCCCCCAGTGCCACCACCCTGGGGACTCTATCCCCAGTGCCACCACCCTGCTCCCTCCTTGGGGACCCTGGCTGTGGTGCCACCACCCCGTTCCCACCCTGGGGACTCTCCCCCCAGTGCCACCACCCCATCCCCACCCTGGGGACCCTCCTCCCAGTGCCACCACCCCGGGGACCCTCCCCCCGGTGCCACCCCCCCCTCGCCCCCCGCCGCAGGCGACGAGGACGACGAGGACGAGGGCCGTGAGGAGCGGCTGCCGTCGTGCTTCGACTACGTGATGCACTTCCTGACGGTGTTCTGGAAGGTTCTCTTCGCCTGCGTCCCCCCCACGGCGCTGCTGGGGGGCTGGGCGGCCTTCGGCGTCTCCATCCTCCTCCTCGCCCTCCTCACCGCCCTCATCGGGGACCTGGCGGCGCATTTCGGCTGCACCCTCGGCCTCAAGGACTCCGTCAACGCCGTCGTCTTCGTGGCCCTGGGCACCTCCATCCCGGGTGAGGGGGGACATGGGGACATGGGGACATGGGGACAGCATGGGGACATGGGGGACATCATGGGGACATGGGGACATCATTGGGACATCATGGGGACATGGGGACATGGGGACATGGGGACATCATGGGGACATGGGGACATCATTGGGACATCATGGGGACATGGGGACATCATGGGGACATGGGGACATCATTGGGACATCATGGGGACATGGGGACATCATGGGGACATGGGGACATCATTGGGACATCATGGGGACATGGGGACATGGGGACATCATGGGGACATGGGGACATCATGGGATAAGGGACATGGACCCAGACACTCAAGGACTCCGTCAACGCCGTCGTCTTCGTGGCCCTGGGCACCTCCATCCCGGGTGAGGGGGCACCATGGGGACATCATGGGGCCATGGGGACATCATGGGGATATCATGGGGGGGGATAAGGGGCAGGACAAGGGAGATGGACAAGGGACTCAAGGACTCCGTCAACGCCGTCGTCTTCATGGCCTTGGGCACCTCCAACACCCCCAGTGACCCCAATGTCCCCAACACTCCCAGTGTTCCCAACATCATCAATGACCCCAATGTCCCCAATGACCCCAATGTCCCCAACACCCCCAACGTCCCCAACACCCCAAAAGTCGTCAACATCATCAATGATCCAAATGTCCCCAATGTCCCCAACACCCCCAATGTCTCCAACATCATTGACGACCCCAACACCCCCAACACCCCCAATGTCCCCAACACCCCCAACGTCCCCAACACCCCCAACACCCCCAACCCCCCCCGCTGCCCCCGCCGCCCCCAACGTGCCCCGCCGTGCCCGCAGACACGTTCGCCAGCCGCGTGGCCGCCCTGCAGGACCCGTGCGCCGACGCGTCCATCGGGAACGTGACGGGCTCCAACGCCGTCAACGTGTTCCTGGGGCTGGGCCTGGCCTGGTCGGTGGCCGCCGTGTACTGGGCGGCGCAGGGACGCCCCTTCCTGGTGCCGCCGGGCACGCTGGCCTTCCCCGTCACCCTCTTCACCATCTTCGCCTTCCTCGCCATCGGGGTCCTGCTCTACCGGCGCCGGGCGCCCATCGGGGGCGAGCTGGGGGGGCCCCGCGCCCCCAAAGTGCTCACGGCCGCGCTCTTCCTCCTGCTCTGGCTGCTCTACGTGCTCTTCGCCAGCCTCGAGGCCTACTGCCACATCCAGGGCTTCTAGGGTCACCCGGGGTCAGCTGGGGTCAGCTGGGGTCAGCTGGGGTCAGCCAGTGTCACCCCCTGTCCTACTGCCACATCCAGGGCTTCTAGGGTCACCCCAAGGTCAACCGGGGTCACCCCCTGTCCTACTGCCACATCCAGGGCTTCTGGGGTCAGCTGGGGTCAGCTGGGGTCATCCATGGTCACCCGGGGTCACCCCATTGCCAGCCTCGAGGCCTACTGCCACATCCAGGGCTTTTAGGGTCAGCCGGGGTCAGCTGGGGTCACCCCCTGTCCTACTGCCACATCCAGGGCTTTTAGGGTCAGCTGGGGTCAGCTGGGGTCATCCGGGGTCACCCTCTGTCCTACTGCCACATCCAGGGCTTTTAGGGTCACCCCAAGGTCACCCGGGGCCACCTGGGGTCACCCAGGGTTACCCTCTGTTCTACTGCCACATCCAGGGCTTCTAGGGTCAGCTGGGGTCATCCAGGGTCACCCGGGGTCATCCAGGGTCATCCAGGGTCACCCAGGGTCACCCCCTGTCCTACTGCCACATCCAGGGCTTCTGGGGGGCACTGGGGGGCCTGGGGAGAACTGGGAGGGACTGGGGGGCAATGAAGGGCACTGAGAGGGAGTGGGTGACACTGGGGGGGACTGGCAGGCACTGGGGAGGACTGGGGGCACTGGGGGGCACTGGGAGGGACCGGGAGGCACTGGGGGGTACCAGGGGGCACTGGGAGCACTGGAGAGGACTAGGGGGCACTGGGAAGCACTGGGAGGCACTGGGGGGCACTGGAAGCACTGGGGGGCACTGGGGGCACTGGGAGGGACTGGGGGGCACTGGGGGCACTGGGAGGGTGGTGTGGGAGGGACTGGGATGGGACTGGGAGCATCGGGGGGGGGGGACAAGGCCAGGGACCACCCACGTTGTCACACCCGGGGGTCCTGGGCTGGGGGCACTGGGAGCACTGGGAGCACTGGGAGGGGGGACTGGGAAGGACTGGGGGGCACTGGGGGAGGGACCTGGACCCTCCCTGGGGGTCCCACCCTGGGGGTCCCCCCCAAATGTCCCCCCCCTGACACCTCAGGGACCCCCCAGGACCCCCCAAAAACCTCCTTGGGGACCCCCCAGACCCCTTCAGGGACCCCCAACCCCCCTCGGGGACCCCCCAATCCCCCCCCAAACCCTTCAGGGACCCCCTGGAACCCCCCAAACCCCTTCTGGGACCCCCAAAACCCTCCCTGGGACCCCCAAACCCCTCCTGGGACCCCCAAAACCATTCAGGGACCAACCTGAGACCCCCAAACCCCTCCAAGGACCCCTCAACGCCCCCCCCAAATCCTTCAGGGACCCCCAAAACCCCTCCTGAGACCCCCCCAAATTACCCTGGAACCCCCCAAACCCCGTCAGGGACCCCCTGGGACCCCAAATCCCCCCTGGGGACCCCCCCAGACCCCTTCAAGGACCCTCAAAACCCCTCCAGGGACCCCCAAAACCTCCCGGGGACCCCCAATCCCCCCTAAAACCCTTCAGGGACCCCCCCTGAGACCCCCCTAAATCCCCCCTGGGACCCCCCAACCCCCCCGGGGACCCCCCAAACCCCTTCAGGGACCCCCCCAAACCCCTTCAGGGACCCCAGGGAACCCCCCAAAGCCCCAGAGGGACCCCGAAATCCCCCCCAAACCCCTTCTGAGACCCCCCAAAATCTGCCCCAGGGACCCCTACATTCCCCCCTGAGACACCCTCCCCCCGGGGACCCCCAAAACCCTTCAGGGACCCCCTGGGACCCCCAAAATCCCCCCCCCGGGACCCCCCAACCCCCTTCAGGGACCCCCTGGGACCCCCCAAATCCCCCCCGGGACTCCCCAGTTTCCCCCCTGAGACACCCCCCCCCCCCCAGGGACCCCCCCAAAACCCTTCAGGGACCCCCTGGGACCCCCCAATCCCCCCCCGGGGACTCCCCAGCCCCCTTCAGGGACCCCCTGGGACCCCCAAATCCCCCCCCAGGGACTCCCCAACCCCCTTCAGGGACCCCCTGGGACCCCCCAAATCCCCCCCGGGACTCCCCAATTTTCCCCCTGAGACTCCCCCCCCCAGGGACGCCCCAAATCCCTTCAGGGACCTCCTGGGACCCCCAACCCCCCCCCAGGGACCCCTCAAAACCCTTCAGGGACCCCCCTGGGACCCCCAAATCCCCCCCCGGGACCCCCAAATCCCCCTCAGGGGTCGTTTCTTATTCTTGTTTTGTAACGGGGGGGTGGGGGAGGGGCGCAATGGGGGAGGGGCCGCGATGGGAGGGGGGTGGGGGGCGGGTGGGGGAGGGGCGCGGGGGTGGGGGAGGGGTCCGGGAGCTGCGACCCCCCCCCCCCCCAAAAAAAAAAAGAAAGAGGAAAAAAAAAAAAAAGAACCAAAAACCGGCCCCGGCTGTCACTGGGGGGGGGAGGGGGAACACACGTGACGTCACCCATCGGAGTCGTGACGTCACTCGCACCGTGACGTCACGTCACCCCCCAAAAAAATCCACCCCCGGGCCACAAAAACCTTCGGCGAAACCCCCAAAACCTTCAGGGGACCCTCAACACCCTCCCCCCGAGACCCTCAAGCCCCTTCAAGGACCCTCAAACCCCCCCGGGACCCCCAAAACCCCCCCCAGGGCCCCAAAAACCCGCCCCGGCGATCCCCCCAAAACCTGCTGGGGACCCTCCAAACCCCCCCGCGGGGACCCCAAACCACTTTAAGGACCCTCAACCCCCTCCTCTGGTCCCCAAACCCCCCTCGGGACCCCCAAACCCCTCCCGGGACCCCCAAAAAACCCCCCTCGGGACCCCCAAAACCCCCCCGGGACCCCCAAAAATCCCCTCGGGACCCCCAAACCCCCCCCGGGTCCCCCAATCCCCCTGAGGGCTCGGTGCTGCCGTAAATCGCTTCTCTGTCCGTCGCGAATCGCTCCGTCGCCGCGGCAACGGCAGGTCGCTACGGCGGCGCCGTAAAGCGCGACGCGTTTCTATGGGGAGCGTCGCTGCGGGCCGGTTGCCAAGGCGACAACC